>NC_084619.1:31230730-31463230 GCF_033978795.1 Nerophis ophidion
TTTGTTTTGTTGTTGTCAATAGTGCTGTGTGTGTGTATGTGTGTTTTCTTCAGTTTTTTTTCCCCTTCACTTTGCGTTTGCCACTTGCCTGAGTATAAAAAGTGCTTTACGAATAAAGTTTGATTTGGTTTGATGTATTGACTTTTTTGGGAAACTATAGACGGTCATTCTTTGGATTTGCAGGTAAAAAAAAAAAAAAAGTAGATTTTTGCTCCTGTTTTGAGCTTCGGCTCTGTCACTGACCTCATTCTGCTCTTTGTTCTGGGTATGGTGTCATTGTCCTTTTTCCAAAAAATAATGGGGTGTGGCATGCCCATCACCCGACACTCGAGCCTAACGGGGCTCCCCTCGGGAATCCCCACGTTTTGCAGCTTCTCCACAAACTGAGGAGGTTGTTTCATCTGCTTTTCTGCAGTTGAAATACATATTATCATTGATATACCGCTAACATTCAGGAAACAATGATCATAGTAATGCTTTTATTTGGTTTTTCACCACTCCAGTGGACGTTGTACGCATCTGCTCACCCACAACTTGGAGGTCTAGATTGAACGAGGCCTGGCCTGCTTTGTTGCTTGCAATGCAGGTGTAGGTGCCAGCGTCATTCTGTGTAAGGGGGTCAATGACTAAGGAGTGGATGCCGTTTTCCCGCACCAGCATCTTGTGGTAGAGGTCTGGATAGATGGGCCTACCGTTCACCAACCACATGAGCTCAGGGTTGGGCAGGCCACTCACCTTGAAGACAGATGAACACCAATTTTAGGATGGATTGTGTTGCTATTACGTAAAAATTATGCTCAGAACTCGTTACCTACCTTACAGTCGAGTCTGCAGACCCTCCCCTCGTGTACCGTCGTGTCTGCTGGAGCCTGGAGGAAGTGAGGCCGGAAAATATGCTCCTGGGTTTTCTCCCCTTCGACTTCCTGGATGCGAGATCGTACCCTGAAAAAGAGAAATAAGTCAAATCTGCGGGTCCTGTATTGGACGAATAACCATTTGTGGGTCCATTCCCACCAAAATTAGCCCACACACTTTGATTGGTTGTTTGAAACTTTTATTAGTAGATTGCACAGTTCAGTACATATTCCGTTCAATTGACCACTAAATGGTAACACCCGAATACGTTTTTCAACTTGTTTAAGTCGGAGTCCACGTTAATCAATTCATGGTTAAGCTATAGCCACGAGAGTAAAAACAAGCCTGTTATTAAAAAAAATATATATATATTATTAAAGTCTCAATAGCCACACAGTTGTGGTAAAGATCTTCAGACGATCAAATAAAAAAAGGCAAAAGTTGGCGCCGATCCGATCCCATGATAAGGATCAGGACGTGTCCAGTTGCCAATTTAGCACTCATCAGACCTGTTTAGATTGTCTTTTTCAAAAAAGGAACCAGCAAAAATTCCACTGACCTTTTCTGGTCCAATAGGTTGTATTCCATCACATACATTTTGAACAGAAGTAAACAAAACCACCAAACCAAGAACAGAGTGCGAATTAGGGGCCAAGATATTTCCACTAAAAGCAAATACGGGCAAATAAATCAAACTATGCAATGGAATCCATCCCTATAGGTTATCAAAGAAAGATTTGTCGGGTAATATCAAGGATTATCTGTCCGTCGTGTTCCCAGGCATGTGGAACTATCTTGTGCTGCAGACATCATTCTACACGACAAAAACTTCTTTGTGTATCAAGACTCTCCCGGATAAATATGCATCGGTTTTGCTGGAATAAAATGCTGCCTTTGGTAAAAGCTGAACTCTTTTAGGTTTGGCTCACATTTGATTTCTTTTATTTAGACTCGCCGAGTTGGGGCTTTTTGAAACACTTGTAGCAAAAGTGCCTTTTAAAAACTCAGAAACAAGATAAAATACAAAAAATATCAAGAAAATACTTTAATGGGAAATTATAAACGTTAAAAGTATATCAAACAGACATTTAACGAAGTGATCACCGCACACACACTCTTGCCTTTCTTCGACTTTGCTCCCTTACCTCTCGAGAAACTTTCAACCTTTTCACAACTTAAATGGTTCCTACAGCCTAAAACAACGCAAACACAGGGCATTTTTCTTCGAGAACGCAATGTCAACGGATGCTCGCAGGCCCCCCACTTTGAGTCTTGCTTATTTATTGAGCCGGAGGAGACGGCAGGTAAGAATACAATCAATTGGACACTTCTGGGGACTAACATGAAAGCGCGTATTGCTCTTTACAACAAACAGCGGGTGTCCCCAAAGACTCGCCCCCACCCACACACTTAAAAGCATGAATAGGCTTCTAATGTAAAGAGACCCAAAAAGAAGCAATTGAAGAAAGTGTATTCATATTCCTTTTTGCACATGCATCATGGCCATTTATGCAAATCACAGCATGTACCAACGCCACAAAGCGATTGTAGTACCCTGGGAAACAATGAACAATCATGATAATAATCAATAAATAAAAATTTAAAAAGTAACCTATTGTTTATAAAAAAAAGTCCCATTATGGAATATAGATTAAGTACACTGGTTAAAACAATATAGCAGCTCAAGTCAAGGATAACAATTAAATACCATAATGTCATCCAAAAATAAAAATCCAACTCGTACTGACTGGTATACAAAACCTATGGAGATGATATCAGTAGAAAAAACAGAATTTAGTTTAGATAATAATGAGTCATATATTGGAATATGAGATCAAGTATTTAAATTTGTTTTAACTATAAAATGAACCCAAAATATGACTTATTTTATCTTTGTGGAAAATATTGGACACAGTGTGTTGTCAAGCTTATTAAGTTAAAAGTTAAAGTGCCAATGATTGTCACACACACACTAGGTGTGGCGGAATTATTCTTTGCATTCGACCCATCACCCTTGATCACCCCCTGGGTGGTGAAGGGAGCAGTTGGCAGCAGCGGTGGCCGCGCCCAGGAATCATTTATGGTGTTTTAACCCCCAATTCCAACCCTTGATGCTGAATGCCAAACTGGCAGGTAATGGGTCCCATTTTATAGTCTTTGGTATGACTCGGCCGGGGTTTGCGATGCAAATGTAAGCCACTGTGACAACATTGTTCATTTTTTTTAAATGTTTTTATTTTATTTTTTATAAATTGCTGCGATGCTAATGTAAATCAGGGATTTCAAATCACTGCTATGTTGGAATTCGTATTAATATTGGTACTGTTGTTGATATTATTCATTATTGTTCCGCTTTGAACTGAACTCTCGCGGCTGTGTAAGAGCCACTATGGATTGAACTTTCACAGTATCATGTTAGACCCGCTCGACATCCATTGCTTTCGGTCCCCTAGAGGGGGGAGGGGGGTTGCCCACATTTGAGGTCCTCTCCAAGGTTTCTCATAGTCAGCATTGTCACTGGCCTCCCACTGGGTGTGAGTTTTCCTTGCCCTTATGTGGGTTCTTCCGAGGATGTCGTAGTCGTAATGGTTTGTACAGTCCTTTGAGACATTTGTGATTTAGGGCTATATAAATAAACGTTGATTGATTGATTAATTTGACTATTTTTGAATTCTTTTGTGTCATGTTTGTGTGTCATTTCAATTGCTCTGTTTATTGCTATTCTGAATGCTGCTGAACCGGGTTTGGTTTTGGAATTGAAATTGCATTATTATGGTATTATTGTGTATTATTTTGTTGGATTTATTAATTTAGTTTATTTTTTAAACATAAAAATAAAAATACTGTCATTGCTGCCATCTAATGTTATCGTCTTTACTAGTAGTTCTCAAAAGATTTTCACCAAGTACCATCACAATGACAAACATAAAGATACAGACCTAAGTATTCATTACAAACAAGGCAGAGAGTTTATTTAACAGGTATAGTTAATATTTTGGCCCCTAGTGTTACCACATAAAAGATGGCAGCTAAATATATGGTTGAAGGAAGGATTTTACTTCATTTCAACTTGAATTGTGCTCATTCCTGCTCACCTCTGAGAGTTAATGGGGGTCAGGCGACTTCGGGGTGGTCCTGTTTGGACTATCAAATGACCCGAACAGCTGATTCGTCCCTTCAAATGGTTCAAAAATCAGTCCTTGTCCAGAAGGATGCAAACAGGAAGATGTTTAATTCTGTGCAGGGTTGTTACCTGTGGATTTGCTGCCATAATGGTGTAGTTTCCGTCATCGTCAGCGATTGTAGACTCTATGTGTAAAGCACACGTACCATCACCTTCTCTTATCTTCTTGTAATGGACATTCTTCCTCAAGATCTGCTTGCCGTCCTTGAACCAGTACACCTGGTGACAAATGACGAATAAATACAAAGAAGATATTGTGTTGTTCCCGCTGGACGCCTCACCTTTGGAATGGGAATGCCAACAACTTTACAGGAGAAAGTGACAGGCACACCCTCCATGGCTTTGAAGTTCTTCAGTTTTTTGTCAAAGATGGGCGCGATGCATTTCCCGGAAGGGACATCGTCATGTTGCACCTCGTCGTCCGACTCCTCCACGGGCGTTCGCTCTAAGCGGAACTCGATCTCGCTCATTAATCTTTGCTCAAAATTGGAAACTTTGTACTCCTGGGAAAAGGAAGAAGTCAACAATCAGGGGTGTCCAAGGTTTTTTTTCCACTGAGGGGCACATTCAGAAAAATGAACATTTTGTCCGTTAAAGACGCAGAAAAGCATCCAATGTAGGTCAATATATCCTGAGAACAAAGGTCCTCTGCAATGGACATTTATTTTGGTCTGTCTTTAAAAAAAAAAAAATAGCCCTGTTATGCAAAACTGGGGGTGTCCCGATACAACCTTTTCACTTTTGATATTGGAGCCTTGAGTATCGGCCAATGCAACCCTTTTCTGATACTGATCCTTTCAAATCATACTTAAATGATAAATGATAAATGGGTTGTACTTGTATAGTACTTTTCTACCTTCAAGGTACTCAAAGCGCTTTGACACTTCTTCCACATTTACCCATTCACACACACATTCACACACTGATGGAGGGAGCTGCCATGCAAGGCGCTAACCAGCACCCATCAGGAGCAAGGGTGAAGTGTCTTGCTCAAGGACACAACGGATGTGACGTGGTTGGTACTAGGTGGGGATTGAACCAGGGACCCTCGGGTTGCACACGGCCACTATCGCACTGCGCCACGCTGTCCCCTTGTATTATTTTGTAGTGTGGGTTGTTCGAAAAGGCTTGATCAAGTGAAATTACTCAAACAGAGAACAATGGTAGGTATGGAAAACACCAATCTATTTAATATTTACCATTTGGAATGGACTTATGCTGTCATTAAGATGAAGTCGAGTCCTCATTGGTTTGTTGGTGACTCATAGTGGCCACAATATTTAATCACGTTAAGCTCATTATGCAGTAAGCTGAACAATGCGGCCACATTCGTTACTGGATACTTTCTAAAAGAAACATATCCAATATATAAATACATTTAAAAAATCATGGGACTCAGATGGCAGAGCGGATGTGCCAGCAACTTGGGTGTTCCTGGTTGCTAACCAGCTTCCGCCATCCTCGTCACGCCCATTGTGTCCATGGGCAAAGCACTTTGCTCCCGATGGGACGTGATCAGGATCTTGTGTGAATGTGTGAATGTAATGTGTAATGTAAAGTACTTTGGGTATTGTGTCAGGTAAAGAAAAGCACTACATAAATACAGACAATTTACTACTTCTAAAATGCTTTGTCTTTGGAGATTTTTAAGTAATATCCAACTATAATTATTTGATACTTGTTTATATTGACCACTGTGGTGTTCTAAGGTTCAAAGTTTGGGGTTCTCCATATGGACAAACATTACGTTGCTCGAACTCAGTGCATTTAGTGCATTTAGTGCAACAACAGTGGGACATCGCAAGTGCAACGACAGACATGGTAGCACATAAATAGTAATACATTAAAATAATATGAATAAATAAATAACTCTAGAATAGTTGTTCAATGTCTGGTGGTGTTGAAGGGCAGTATGAGAGGCAGAGCAGGGAGTGATCACAATATTGTTCAATATTGGACACTTATTAGTTTGATGATACTAACTTGTGTGCAATTGTGTACTTCGCTCGTAGCCTACCATGTTTACCTTTCGTAAATGCATTCACTAAAATACACGAACAAAGAACAGCCTTGTAGTAGGACTGCTTAGATCAGAGTTTATTTTGGAGATTTTACATGCAAGTCCATTTAATATGATACTTGCTGATATCGGACCGATATCTGATATCAATATTGGTTCAAGATACCCTTATGCATAACAAAAATATCCACGGTAGAGGACGCTTTGTGTTATATGTGACAAAGAAAATTAGCGTAACATTTAGTAAATTGTATCTAATTCATAGTGAATGTAATTTATTTTTTACATGGTGCCAAAGGCCATATTTTAATTGCAAGTATACTTCATACATATTTTGGCTGTTGGAAATATTGACCTAGTGTTAAGGTGCACACCACACATCAAGCATGCATGCATTGATAATATCGAGCAGTGTTATTAAAGTCACTCTAGAATGCATATGGTGACTTATTTCCACTTCATTGCAAAATGCTTAAAAAGCAACAACAAAAAAGATGTGAGGGTAAAACAGAGACCAGGTATGATATAAAACATGTCGTAAAAATGGGAAATTCAAACACCTATTTTAACTATTTACATTTTTTTTGCCTGAATAACTGACTCGTCCGATTACCGAATTGGAATAAATGAGGAAAAAATTTTCACTTTTAGTTTCTAAAAACATGTTAAACAATGCCATGATCTTAGAAAATGGCATCCACTGCAGTGGACATTTTCTTTGCAAAACTCTGATGAAATAAATCAATCAGATGTCCACTGCAGAGGACGCTCAACAGAGAAGAGATACATTTCATCAGCAACCTGAAATATCTCCACGTGCAAGTTATGTATTAGTCAACAGATGCTTGAATTCCTGCATATTACATCGACAGTAACTGGATGCAGACAGTATCAGTCAAACGCTGGCATGAAGAAGTGTCCAACATTTGACTGCCACTGCATATGAAATGTGATCATCTTGAATTAATAGCATCCTGAAACCGTGCTAGTAATGTGAAGATCCTTGTACCTCATCATAGTTAATGACAGTAGCTGGAATGTTTGGTCCAACAAGGCGTCTGTGGGCTGTTTTCCCCTCATTACTCAGCTTCTACGAGAGGATAGGGATGATGGAAGATGAACGCCCACAAAGACACACAAACTGACTGATGGAGAAGCGCAGAGATAAGCTGATGAATGTTATTTCCATGCATTGTTGTTACAGTACATGGAGACACAATGACTGATAATCCGGAAAGGGGAGGGAATGATGCTGATACTGTACACCTAAAGAACGAGTTTGTGTTACTGTGTCTTATTTCCTAGTTACGGTCAGGTATAACAAGAAGGTTTTTTTTTACAATAAAAATATATTAGGAGTGTAATGGTACGGCATCCTTCGGTACGTACCTCAGTATTAAGGTCGCAGTTTGTCCAATATCAGTATAGTAAAGGTACAAGATACAAAATGAATCAGTGCATTCATTGCATGTTCTCCCCATGACTGCATGGGTTCTACTCCAGCTACTCCGGCTTCCTCCCACCTCCAAAGACATGCACCTGGGGATAGGTTGATTGGCAACACTAAATTGGCACCAGTGTGTGAATGTGAGTGTAAATGTTGTCTGTCTATCTGTGTTGGCCCTGTGATGAGGTGGCGACTTGTCCAGGGTGTACCACGTCTCCCACCCGAGTGCAGCTGAGATAGGCTCCAGCACCCCCGCGACCCTTAAAGGGACAAGCGGTAGGAAATGGATGGATGGATATATACAGGGGCAGCACTGTAGTAGAGGGGTTAGTGCGTCTGCCTCACAATACGAAGGTCCTGAGTAGTCCTGGGTTCAATCCCGGGCTCGGGATCTTTCTGTGTGGAGTTTGCATGTTCTCCCCGTGAATGCGTGGGTTCCCTCCGGGTACTCCGGCTTCCTCCCACCTCCAAAGACATGCACCTGGGGATAGGTTGATTGGCAACACTAAATTGGCCCTAGTGTGTGAATGTGAGTGTGAATGTTGTCTGTCTAATAACACATTTCCCCCAATATTTTCCTTTGTCAGGGATGGCACACGTACAGGTGTCCTGGAATCGAATCCTGGCCGCGGATGTTCCATGAACACACGCAACTTCATGTTTTATTTGATTTTTGCACCAATAAAAAATATTATTGAACATTTTTTAGTGTACAAAACATGTATCAAATTATATTCAAGTTTGATGTAAAAAAAAAATAAAAATTGTCTCAGATTAATTGTAAAACATTTTCTTACAAACCCCGTTTCCATATGAGTTGGGACATTGTGTTAGATGTAAATATAAACGGAATACAAAGATTTGCAAATCATTTTCAACCCATATTCAGTTGAATATGCTACAAATACAAGATATTTGATGTTCAAACTCATAAACTTTATTTTTTTTTTTGCAAATAATAATTAAGTTAGAATTTCATGGCTGCAACACGTGCCAAAGTAGCTGGGAAAGGAATTGTTCACCACTGTGTTACATCACCTTTTCTTTTAACAACACTCAATAAACGTTTGGGAACTGAAGGAACTAATTGTTGAAGCTTTGAAAGTGGAATTATTTCTCATTCTTGTTTTATGTAGAGCTTCAGTCGTTCAACAGTCCGGGGTCTCCGCTGTTTTATTTTACGCTTCATAATGCGCCACACATTTTCGATGGGAGACAGGTCTGGACTGCAGGCAGGCCAGGAAAGTACCCACACTCTTTTACTACAAAACCACGCTGTTGTAACACTTGCCCTGCTGAAATAAGCAGGGGCGTCCATGATAACGTTGCTTGGATGACAACATATGTTGCTCCAAAACGTGTATGGACCATTCAGCACTAATGGAGCCTTCACATATGTGTAAGTTACCCATGCCTTGGGCACTAATACACCCCCATACCATCACAGATGCTGGCTTTTGAACTTTGCACCTATAACAATCCGAATGGTTATTTTCCTCTTTGTCCTGGAGGACATTACATCCTCTGTTTCCAAATATAATTTGAAATGTGGACTCGTCAGACCACAGAACACCTTTCCACTTTGCATCAGTCCATCTAAGGTGAGTTCGGGCCCAGCCAAGCCGGCGGTGTTTCAGGATATTGTTGATAAATGGGTTTGGCTTTGCATAGTAGAGTTTTAACTTGCACTTACTGATGCAGCGAACAACTGTAGTTACTGACAGTGGTTACATAAAGAGTTCCTGAGCCCATGTGGTGATATCCTTTACACACTGATGTCGGTTTTTGATGCAGTACCGCCTGAGGGATCAAAAGTCTGTAATATCATCGCTTACGTGCAGTGATTTCTCCAGATTCTCTGAACTTTTTGATGATTTTACGGACCGTAGATGGTAAAATCCCTAAATTCCTTGCAAAAGCTCGTTGAAAAATGTTGTTCTAAAACTGTTTGACTATTTGCTCACGCAGTTGTGGACAAAATAGCGTACCTCGCCCCATCCTTTCTTGTGAAAGACTGAGCATTTTTTGGGAAGCTGTTTTAATACCCAATCATGGTACCCACCTGTTCCCAATTAGCCTGCACACCTGTGGTATGTTCCAAATAAGTGTTTGATGAGCATTCCTCACCTTTATCAGTATTTATTGTCACCTTTCCCAACTTCTTTGTCACATGTTGCTGGCATCAAATTCTAAAGTTAATGATTAATTGCAAAAAAAAAAAATGTTTATCAGTTTGAACATCAAATATGTTGTCTTTGTAGCATATTCAACTGAATATGGGTTGAAAATGATTTGCAAATCATTGTATTCCGTTTATATTTACATGTAACACAATTTCCCAACTCATGTGGAAACGGGGTTTGTATGTCGGGGGACCGTAAGATACAATTTTGCTCAGGGCAACAATTTACTTAGGTGCATTCCTGCCCCGCACACCTGCATCCCATTCAGCTGCTGCTTGTAATTAATTGCCAAGTGAAAGCTTGACACAAGAAACACTTCCTGTCTCTTAACAATTATTGTGTTGGAATTTTGGCATGCTTCTACCAAAGTCTGCATGCCCAAAAATCTAAAACTGCTTTATTGAACTAACCCGGGGGTCGGCAAATTGCGGATCTCGAGCCGCATCTTTAGTGCCGCCTGAGTGGCTTTCTGGAGCGTTTTCAAAAATGTATGAAAATGGAAAAGATGGTGGAAAAAACATAATTTTTGTTTTTCTTTTGTTTCTGTAAGACAACAAACATGACACAAACCTTCCCAATTGTTAGACATCACTCTTTTTATATTAAACATGCTTCACCGATGAGAGGATTTGACGGGAGACGTTTTGTCTTACTAATTTCTGCGGTCCTTGAACGCATTATAGTTAAAAAAAAAAAAAAAGGTATCTACAACTTTCTCAGAAGCTGCCACAGTAAGACGTTTTTTTATGCCACTCCTTCTTTGTCTCATTTTGTCCAACAAATGTTTGTGAATGCACAAAGGTGAGCTTTCTAGATGTTTTTGACTTGTGTGGAGTGCTAATTATGCATATTTGGTCAATGCATGACTGCAAGCTAATCAATGCTAACATGCTATTTAGGCTAGCTGCATGTACATATTGTATCATTATGCCTCGTTTGTAGGAATGTTTGAGCTCATTTAATTTACTTTACTTATGTCCTCACTGTATGTAATTTATGTTTGCATGTTTCATGACATATTATTTGTCTGATAGTTGTTTGTATGACATGTCATTATAAACCACAGAAAACATTACCTAGCTTGCCAAAGATAGTAATAAATCCATTAGAAAAAGACGGCCTGCCGTTTCCTTTAACTTAGACAAACATATCTATACCCTTGGCCATTCTAAGACAGAAATTTCCAGGAGTGATATCACCCTCAGAGAAGCCTCCATTTTACTAATGTTTTCTGATGTTTCAAAAATGTGTAGAATAAATATTACATTTCAACATTTCTATCAACAAAGATTTGCATCTGCCTGTGAAACTTAGTCATTTTGATAGCTAATAGCTAATTTAAACACATACACCATTTGTTGCCTTAACCATAAGAATTATATAAGGCTTTCAATTTTTTACGGCTCCAGAAGATTTTTTTGTGTGTATTTTTGGGCCAATATGGTTTTTGGGTTGCCGACACCAGAACTAACCCAACCTTCTATCGACAAAAATGCATCTTACCGATTAAAATAACGCTAAATGTGACTTAAGTTGACTAAATGGATATTTTTCATGTCCCAGTAGCTGTTAAAAACTTCTGGTTAGTTGATATTAGTGACGTCTTATAGTGAGACGTACCCGTTCAAATGTTTGTACCTGTTGGTGGGCAAAAAGGGGAAGCTCATCTTTACTTTGCAGTTTTTTCTCAATATCATGAAGAAGAGCTTCTTTGCTCTCGCGAATGCTCTCAGTCGTCGGCAGACGTGTCTTCGGTACCTTCTTGTTCAACCTGGGAAGAGAAAATTAATGTTTTAGAACACAGCCTGGCCAGTATTGCAGTGAGATGTCACGTACCCTAAAGGAGCTCCTCTGGGAAGGCCCATGGAGTTTGTGGGGTGATACGAGGTCAGGGAAGGCAGAATGGAGCTCAGGAAAGCCACTGGGTTCTGGATGGGGCTTGGGGTGGAGCTGCTGGAGGTGGGGGAGGAGGCCTGGGGAGGCGATTGGGCCCTGAAGGCGTACGCGCTGCTAAAGCCCGGCGTGGGTGAGGATACGAGTGACGGCGAACTGGTGGGGGATTGCAGCACTCTTGTGTGGAAGGTTCTAACCGGGGGAGAGAATGGCGGGGGCGTTGGCGAGCTGGCCGCCGTGGAGTTGAGCTCAGCTGCGAGCTCATGGAGAAGCGGGACAGGGGATTGTGTTGGCGATAGACTCCTGACGGTCTGAGCAGTGATGAACTCTTTAGGGCGGGTGTAGTTGAAGGTCTGTGAGGTGGGGGTCAGGTTCATGAGAGAGGCGTGGGTGCTTCTCAGCAGGGCGGCCGGGGACATGATGTGCTGTTGGGAGGCCAGCGTTGGATCTCTTGAGATCGGACTGGCATTTGACGCCGGCTGGGGGAGGAATTGTGGGGCCGGTGCACTTCTGGCTAGAACCGCTGCGGACAGGTTGAGATGGGAGGCGTGGATGGTGTTCGTCTGGGTCAAAGGTGCTGCATTGACAGGCGGGGTTGCGCCTAAGCGTGGGAAAGGTGGAGGGGACATCACTAGGGAGGAGATGGAGGGAGGTGCAGCAATGTTGATCGGAGGTGTAGATTTAGGTGTCATCTGCGAGGTGGTGTTACGATAGGGCGCATGGGAATCACGGTTTTCTTTGTGGGACCAGGGCGGACCCTCACAAGCTTCTGTTGGCTTAACCTGGAGTGAAGGCTGATTGTGGGTTTGAGTCGGGGGATCGCCGTCCTGCTGCTGCTCCAGCAAAACTTGGTTGTGAAGGATCTGCAGCTGAGCAGGATCCCTGTCAGTCAAACAAAGGCAAAGTTAGAGATGAGCTGCTTGGAGGCTATACATGGTGAGTCGAGCTTCTCCTGAGTTATAGCCGGTCAGTCCTGCAAAGCCTAAAAGGCAACAGCCAAAATCAGCATGAGGATTCATCTGCCCTTTTATGGACCACCAACAAGTTGGACACAAAAACAATGCTGCATAATCACAAGACTCTTAGCATTCGCTCCACATGAATCTTTTATTGTAAATCTATGTTTATATGATTAATTCAGCCCTACAGATGAAACTGTCATTGTTTTGTTTTACTTAAAAACAAAAGTATAAAAGCAAATGATCAATATTCAATTATAGTATACGCAGAAATGAAAGCATCCAAGTCAACTTACAAATAATAAACACCATCCTTTGTTTTGGAGAGCCTGAAAGTCCACATTTGAAGTCACTTTGTGAAAAGCATCTGATAGTCAAACCGAAGGAGGAGCTTTTATATTTAGAGACAGAGAGGGGAGGGAAGATCAAAATGTGAACTGAAGTTGGAATTTTAGGGGCAAAAAACTTTCCTTAAAGGGGACCTGCTATGAAGATTACATTTAAAACAATTCTTTGTGGTGTAGACCAGTTGTTCTCAAACGTTTTTCACCAAGTACCACCTCAGAAAACACTTGGCTCTCCAAGTAAATGGTAATGACCAACATTACAATACAACAACTTAGTGGGCCTATGTATTCATTTAAAATGAGGCAGAGTTTTTTTTTTAACATATATATGTAATATTTTTGGCCACTGTTACATTACACACTGTTTGAACAGTATCACTGTGATAACGGTGTTACTGTGACAACATTACAGTATTTAATTAAGTGATTATTTTGTGGTGACCGTACCACAGTTTGAGAATCACTGGATATTATTTATTGGATACGTTTTGGTGTATATTTTGCCCCACAATCACCTTTATTGAATCTGTCTGCAAGATGTTAGTTTCTGGAGATGCTCCCAGATTGCCAATAAAACCACAGCCTACCCTTTCCTAAAGTATCATCATTTATCCTTTGACAATGGACACTGTTGCATGTAGGGCTGGGCGATATATCGATATACTCAATATATCGCGGGTTTGTCTCTGTGCGATATAGAACATTTGTATATCGTGATATTCCAGTATACGTTCTCACACAGTTGTTTTTAGCTGCGGGCATTACACTACAGGCTCTTCTCACTCGTTCTTGTCTCTCCTTCTCACATAGACATAAAACAAGTGCACCTTCTTGCATAAGTCACATACTGTACGTATACGCCCTCGCGTAGCAGAGATGTAGCGCAATGGGTAATGTTAGCTGTGGTGCAAGTGGTAATACGAGAGAAAGAAGGTGCGAATCTGGTAACAAATGAAGGAAGAATTAATTCTCAAGAAAAACTGCAGGGCATCCATCGTCTGGCGGTGGTTTGGCTTCAAGTGGGAATATGTCGTACAGACAACGGTAATTTGTCAAGTGTGGGGCAAAAGCGTTGCTATAAAAAGTAGCATTACTGCTGTAATGTAGCATCATTTGAAAAGTAACCTGCTAGAGAATGAAGATTGATTACTCCGCATGTCAACATCTCTGTTCGGTGCCACACTAACAAAAAGCAAAGGCAACTATTTCCACAACACGTATGAAAAAAATAGTCAACAACAGAAGGAGATAACGTCCGCAGGAACCTACCACATAGCGAAGGACATACACTATTTAAATTCCTATTATGCAGCCCATTTTTATTTGACAGTTATTGAAATATCTTGTGTGACATCATGCACAAAGGTGCATTTTATTTGATTTTAACTATTGTTGTGGCGTTCTGTACAAAAAAAGCACTTTAATTTAGTGTTGTTTTGAAATGTCATCTTAGTGACATCATGCACAAAAGTGAACCCATAGCTTGTTTTAAAATGTCACTGACAATCTTGCTCTTTCTGTTTTGAAATGATATGAATGTTTGTGCCACTTCGTAATAACTGTTTAATAAATACAGTTTAGGTCAATTGACTTAGTTGTGAGTTCCCTCTCTGCATGAAAGTTTAAAATGAGCATATGTTAATGCAGTATGAACAAGAATGTTTTAATGTAGACACATAGAATCCTCATATTGCTGTGATTATATGCATCAAGTGTTCATTCAAGGCTTAGGCAAAATATGGAGATACATATCGTGTATCGTGACATGGCCTAAACATATCGAGATATTAAAAAAAGGCCATATCATATCGCCCAGCCCTAGTTACATGTGTACATATGTCGTCGCCGCTATATTTTTTCCATTCATGTTCAAAAATAAACTCAAACATTATACATAGATTCACCCATTCACAACACCTGCAAACTCCAGGATCGATTCAGAGAGTGCATAAAAAATGTTTGCTTTTCGCAACATTAAAGCTCATCCCCAGAGGGGGACAGCTTTACTTAAAGGGGTCCTGTTATAATTTTGATGCATGTGCAGGTACGAGCCAGTCTGTCCCACAACTAGAGCATAGAGAAAAAGAAAGAACCTATTGACTACAATGGCGGACTTATGCAAACCTCTTTGGGTAAAACCTTACCATATATGGAGATATCCACTGGTGTCACTAGAGGGGAAAAACATCTCAAATTGAGCAGATTCCAAACGGCTCTTTTCTAAGAAGTATGGAGGAAGGCTTTTGCGGATACCAAATACACAAAAACTGGAACCAATAGGTAGGAGGAGTTGGTTTTGCAAAGTAGGTCCAGTGCAGTATCAGACTTGACATAGTTCAATTCACAGCCAGGATCTGCAAGGTAAACATTTAAACTCTTACTGCATGTGTGATCCATTAATGGACCAATTAATTTTGACAGAGCGATATATCGTATCCATTGTGTGTCTCTTTCAGTCCCTCGATATCTCTGTGCAACCTGCTAATGACACTCGGTGACACACTAAACTCAGAGGCCTCTTCCCTCTGAGAACATCCTATTTGCAGCCTCACAATGGCAAAGTACTGTGATCAATTGTTTGTGTCGTGTTGATGTATCCATCCATCCATCCATTTTCTACCGCTTGTCCCGTTCGGAATCGTGAGGGGTGCTGGAGCCTATTTTAGCTGCATTCGGACGGAAGGCTGCGTACACCCTGGACAAGTCGCCACTTCATCACATGGCCAACACAGATAGACAGACAACATTCACACTCACGTTCACACACTAGGGCCAATTTAGTGTTTCCAATCAAACTATCCCCAGGTGCATGTCTTTGGAAGTGGGAGGAAGCCGGAGTACCCGGAGGGAACCCACACAGTCACGGGGAGAACATGCTAACTCCGCACAGAAAGGTCCCGAGCCCGGGATTGAACTCAGGACCTTCACATTGTGAGGCACATGCACTAACCCCTGTTCCACTGTAACAAAGTGAAAATGCGAACAGCAATATATGGAGGTTAATTTTACCAAAGCATTCTTTGACACTGAATATTTTTATGCTTGAATTTCGTTATCTGAATTCCTTTTTTTTTTTTTTTTTTTACATCAAACTATGCTGTTTTTTAAAATACAAATAGAAGGGGATTCATATGGCCCCATTTTTTGCAGTTTATCTAACACATGAAACATGACAGATTCCTCTCACGCGAGATTCACGCGGTAATGGGGCAATATAAGTCCCTTCCCTACAGAAATGTATCCACAAGTTTCTAGAATGTCATCTTAAGTTGATCTCTATAGTTTAGCTTGCATTTTAGGTTAACCTAAAAGCCCAGCACCCTTGAAGGGGAACTGAACTTTTTAGGGGGAATCGTTCACAATCGTTATGAGGGACAAGAATACACGTCATATACCGTATTTCCTTGAATTTCCGCCGGTGCGCTAATTAATTTAAAACCTCTTCTCAATCCTGCGCTTACCAAAGGCATGGGGTAAAAGTAAGCATGCGCTAATTATTTTAAAACCTCTTCTCACTCGGGCACTTACCAAAGGTATGCAGTAAAAAATTGAGTGTGATGTAAGCTTGGACCTTAAATCCTACTGAATAGCTCTTAATCTTCTTCCCTTTATGAAATTTCAAATTACCGGTATTGAAATCAGCCTCCTCCATTTGGAAAATGATGACATGGGAAGTGTCACTCGCGACGTCACGAGTTTGACCAGGCGGTAATACTAAGCATGCGCTAATTATTTTAGGAAGCTAGTTTGACCCGGTAGTAATTCAAGGCAGGCGCATACTATATGCTCTGCGGCAATTCAAGGAAATACGGTATATATATTTTTTTTAGGATTCTAAAGATTTAAAAAATGCTTGCAAGATGCGGCTAACGGGAGTCCCCTATGTAGCTTTAAAAGCTCTTTAAAACCACTTAAAAACCCTCCCAACGTTTTACGGAAACACTGCAAGTATATAAATAATGCAGTAACAGACACGTTCATGATAATATGTAATATGTACATTAATTACCCTGTTTTGGTCATTTTGAGCATTACCAAAACTTATTTCCTGGCTGAATTTCTGTGCCCATAGCAACACACTTCCTACCGCCATCAACGAATGTGTGTTACTACTTCCGGCAATAAATGCGTGTGTGTGTTCTAATTATGGTAGATTTGGTAAGAGACAACTAAGACAACTTTTTTGGACAAATGAATATATGGTGGATAAACTGTTAGCTACAAGTGAGCACAAAAACAGGGAGAAAGGTTAGAGCGGACAGAAGCCAAGAGAGTCAGGATCGGCGTGACTTGGTAACGGTGTAAATGTGGAACTTGCCAAGCCATATCGACATAAATGGAGTGTTTCTGCTGCACTTAGTGGTACACAATGTTATTATCGCTCAAAAGGCGTCTTCTATCTGGCAAGGAGGACGCTGCTCAAAGAAACTGCATCAGAACGAAAGACGAACTGTTTGCGCTAACAAACCCTGCAGTGTTAGAAACGCTTTTCCACCTACCCAAAATCAATTGGAAAGATCTCCAGCCATCTTGACCAAGCAAACAACAGCCCATCGAAACTCACTATAATATTGATCATGACATATGAAGCCTGTTAGTACAACTACAATACATACACTGTCGAGCTAGCTGTGTACAAACAAAACATAAAATGTGGGCTAAAATTTTACAGAGACTGTATAATGATTATTCATCTTTTTCAGCCAGTACAGATTGGTGTCCTATCACATTATTGTGCATTACAAACTCTAAAGCCATTCAGATGCAGAAGCTATCTTCCAGCTAATTCGGCCCGTAGCATGCCGTCGCAAGTGGACGTGTTACAACGCTAGAAAAACAGGTCCTGAGTGTTTGCTCTTACAATAACAATGTCGCTACAGTTTGGTTAATATACAGGCTACAAAACATCTATGAAGTATTGGTGGTGGTGATTTAGATGCAAAATGATTGCTCCCATTAGCAGCATTGCTAACCACAAATAACTATCTGATTATTTGAAAATAGAATGCAAAAACTAAAAAAAAAACATATGTGTTTTTCTCTTTTATATGGATTGTGAAGGATAGGCTAAATAAAAAATAAAAAAAAGTACAGTTTCCCTTTAACATTCAACAAAAACAAAAGAACATGTTCTTGTCTTGATTGTTTTTATGTGCGCTACTTACAGTCTGGGTTTTGCCAGCACTGGTGGGGGTCCTTTGTCGAACAAGTCATCAGAAGTCTCTTCATCAGGTGGACCAGGCATGTCACTTTGCTCATCCTCCTCTTCTTCAGGGAGTCTGAAATGTACACGCAGACCGACTTTGGAGCTGGAACGTAACTCTTTGGGGTTTGTATAAACGCCCGACTTCAGGCAGGAGTTTGGAGGCGGGTCGGGGAGGGGCAACGTAACAAAGGTTTCAGGACTGTTTAGAGGTGCTTTGAGATTGGAGCTTGTGTCAGGTATAGGTCTGGACACCTCCTGATCGACCATAGGTATGGAAGTGAATGGCTTGGGCTGTCTTGGACTCTGTGGTGCCTCCTGGTGGAAGCCGAACGGGTCTAAGTTAGGGGTGCTAACGCTGCGAGCGTTGAGGCTGTTGGGGTCCATACCAGGCAGGCTGGCACAAGAAGGGTCTGGACGAAGCATACTGGAGCTGTTGGGTTGCAGACGAAGTGTGCTGGTGTTTAACGGATCCAGACGTAAAGTGCTGTTGACAAGTGGATCCAGGCGGATGGTGCTGGAGTGAGGCTTGATGTTATTAGTCAAAATAAGGTCCGTCTGAGGTTTTACAGGCGGGGAGGTGAGATCTGATGCGGGAGGTTCTTGGATTCGACTGGGCTCCACAGTTAAAGTGCAAAAAGGCCGAATTGCATGGTTGTTACCACCATTGCCTACAAGAGATGGCAGCCATTCAGTGTTCTGATTTGTGACAGAAATACAACAGAAATATTACCTTTGATCTTCAGCTCTGCGTCACTGGACGTTATTCCATAGCAGTTGCTTGCCGTGCACGTAAACATCCCCGAATCCTCAGATAACACCTCAGCGATGACCAACGTACATATTTCTTCTGGAGAAACAAAAAAGACACTCACATGATCAAATTGTTCTTAGAACTGTCGAAAGTCTCAAGAAAGACTCACATGACTTGTGTTTCTAAAAGCCCAGCTGAAATGTTTTTTTTTGTATGTGCGGCTGAATCTATTTGAAGCTAAGGCAGGTTGGAAAGATCTGCTATGGAGGTTTACCACAGGATGAGAGACGACCTTATAAGGAGCAGAGCAAAGCAGCCCTGACTTGTTGTGTACAGAAGAAGAGCAGAAGCCTTGGAGGACTAAACACTGCAAAGCAGTATGTACACACACATATTCACACATACGCAGGCGACATTGATGTTTTTCACAATATCTACCTGGTTCAGCTGGAGATCTGGGCTCTGGAGGTGAAAAAAGCATCAATGTAATGTCAACTCACTTTAAAGTAACAGTAAAAGAAAAAAAAACACATGTATTATAATATTTTAATGTTTTTATTCATAATATAATTGCGTTATATTGATATATTTATTCATGATTTTTTGTATTATTTTAATATCATTAATTGTATTATCATTTATTATACTATTCCATTAATCCATCCATTTCCTACCGCTTATGCCCTTCGGGGTCGCGGGGGCGCTGGAGTCTATCTCTGCTGCAATCGGGCGGAAGGCGGGGTACACCATTACATTAGTTTAATATTATTCATAACATAATTTAATTATTTTGATATTATTAAATCAATCAATCCTTTTATTGTCATTGTCACAATAACATCAGTTATACACGTCAAAGAAATGTTAGAGCATTGTAGAGCGAGCTGCATAGATGTGCAGTTCACTTGAGCTTAATAGTCTTCTGGTACATTTACAGGCAGTCTGAAAACTGTAGTTTTCCGTAGGGTTATGGCAGGACAGAAGAAAGGGGTCTGGGGGAAGCAGTCAGATGTTTGAAGAGTGTTATGTCGTTACTGCAGCAATGCAATGTCAAGGGCACAGTTATTGAGGTGGTGAGGAGTGAGGTGTTCCGATGGACGGGGGCAGAAAAGGGGCAGGCTGTTCATTTAGCAATCTCACAGCCCGAGGATACAGACTGTGAGACATTCTGGTGGAAGAGATCTGTACCTTCTTCTAGAGCAGGGGTGTCAAACTAATTTTAGCTCAGGGGCCGCATGGAGGAAAATCTATTCCCACGTGGGCGGGACAGGTAAAATTATAGCATAATAACTTAAAACTAAAACTACGACAACTTTGGATTGTTTTCTTTGTTTTACTTCGGCTCAAAATAGAACAACCACATTCTGAAAATGTACATATCACAAATAATCCTCTTGAAAATATACTTCGTTAGTTGAAAATTCTGCAGTTTCAAAAACCCCATGAAGAACACAATGGATTTAGACTTAATCTCAGTGTATGTACAAAGCATCTATCCATCCATTTTCTACCGCTTATTCCCTTTCGGGGTCGCGGGGGGCGCTGGCGCCTATCTCAAATTCAATTGAAATCACAGCCCATCTTGGATTGAACAAAATACAAAATCAAGCATAAATGAAAACTCGTCTATCTATCAACTACCTCTTTTGTCATTTTCACTGTTTACTTCGTTTAAATTTGCACAGAAGTCAATAATTTTCACAGAACTATGTCATGCAGCATTTTAAGTGGGGTTACCAATTGTTTATTTTCACTCCTGTTTGTTTTACGTCGGGTCGCGGGAGAGGAGTCACAGCCCCGCTTTACCATGTACCTCTTGCTTGGTATACTTGCTTGCCCTGGAAAAACTATTTGCTTGCCTAAGATAATTGCTGATGTGACATCCAGTGGACACATTTAGAACAGCAGTTTCTTTCATTTAAAAGTGCAGCTCTATTTTACACTTAGCAAACTCATCTCGCAGACTAAATGGAACCTGTTCGCGGGCCTGGTCCTGATCTCGAGAGTACCAGGTGGAACAGGTCATGTGCAGGGTGATCATGTCCCTCAGAATGTTGTGTACTCATTTTAGGCAGCGAGAAATATAGATGCTTTAACCACTCGCCGGTTATATTATTTTAATGTTATTAGTCCTAATAATATTTTATTTTAATGCCACTATAATTTTATGTTTTAATATCATTATTAAAAAAATAATTGTATTACCCTTTAATCATCATTTCTTTGTTTTAATATTATTTACAATATAATTTTATTATTATATTATACTCTTGTTTTATTGTAACAAATATATATTTTATTAAATATATTGTATTTATTTAATTATACAAAACGCACCCTGAAATGTGAAAGTCATTCAAACATACTGTTGGTGCTAAAAATAACAAATTTATTATATTATTTTATCATTATTATTCATAACATCAATTTGTTATTTAATATCATTATTTATTTTATTATTTTATCATTTATCATTATTATTCATAGAATTTTATTTATCTTTTATTATAATTTATTGCATGATTTTATTATTTTAATATCATTATTTGTATTATCATTATAATGTATCCATCCATCCATTTTCTATCGCTTGTCACTTTCAGGATTGCGGGCGCAGGAGCCTATAATCTTAATGTTGTATTATCATTTTATTATTTGAATATTATTATTTATATAAATGTTATTTGTTATATACATGTACTAATTCACTATAATTATATAATTTTAATATTATTATTGATAATATTATTTTGATATCATATTTTAACAATTACTTTATAATTGTATTATCTGTATTTACAATACATTTAATATCATTATTTTTTATATTATTTCAATATTTTAATATACTTTTTTATGGGAATAGGGGGTAGGAAATGGATGGATGAATGGATAATATTATTTTGACCATTGATCATTATATTATTATTATAAATTTTATTATTTAATATTGAACTAACAGGGTAAATGATAAAAAAATAGTATTTTTGCGTATAATTCCTAATTAGGTATTTGTTTTGGATATGTGTATATTAAGTAATGATATAAAATCAATTGTACAATAGCTCACACCAGTTTTAAAAATACAGGCATCCATCACCACATCGAGTTTCAAAGTCTATGGCTTCACTCAATAACACGTGGTGTTTTTTTATTTATTTTTTTAATTAAGTATTCTCTGTGCATAAACATGGCTAAAATAACTAAACATATCAATACTACAGTATTAATGGCCACTAGATGAGACAAACCAATCAGAGTGCGTTGTTCAGTATCGTGGCCACTGATTGGCTTCTCTCAGTCAACATTACTATATTGAATTAAACGGGTGTAAAGTTGACTAAAGGGTGTTATTTCATATCTCGAGGGCTCTCATATTTTTAAAAACTGCATTTAAAAGGTCATAAACAGTTACTTTTTTAACACTCCAGCTATACAAATATTCAATTTGGGATAATAATTGCTGCTCAGTGGAAATTAATTTAACAATTGACAAATCTTCAGCCATATACGAAAGTGTTACTGGAGTTTTCTTTTCTGTTCTATAGTATGTTTAGATTTGTTTACAACACAATGTGTAGTATACAATAAAGTAAAATAGGAATAAATACAATTTAATAAGTTAGAATAGTAAAAAGCTGTGAAAATACAATTAAATAATAAAGAGGATGCTGTCATAATATGTAATTCCTATCTAGCCTTATTGTAATGAATAATAAATACTCATTAAGTACAGAGTCATTAAAAGTGCTATTCTTCAGAAAGTTAACCTCACTGACTTATGATATGATTTTTTGTAAAGGCCTACTGAAACCCACTACTACCCACCACGCAGTCTGATAGTTTATATATCAATGATGAAATATTAACATTGCAACACATGCCAATACACCCTTTTTAGTTTACTAAATTGCAATTTTAAATTTCCCGGGAGTTTCTCCTTGAAAACGTCGCATAATGATGACGTGTCGCAAGACGTCACGGACTGTTAGGAAATATGAGCACTGCACACACACACAGCTAAAAGTCGTCTGCTTTAAGCGCATAATTACAAAGTATTTTGTAGACCTGTGTTGCTGAATCTTTTGCAATTTATTCAATTAATATTGGAGAAGTCAAAGTAGAAAGATGGAGTTGGGAAGCTTTAGCCTTTAGCCACACAAACACACGGTGATTCCTTGTTTAAAATTCACGGAGGTGAAACTTTACTATGAATCAGAGCGGTCAAGCGAACATGGATCCCGACCGAATGTCAACCAGCAGGTTTCGGTGAGAAAATTGTGGTAAAAAGTCGCTTCTTACCGGAGATCAGCTGAGCTTGCACTGTCCATAAAGCTGCCTTCGACTTCCCTGAGACATTGGCGTCAACACACACCCCCCTACTCTCAGGTACTGTTAAACTCACTAAAACACTAGCAACACAATGTAAAGATAAGGGATTTCCCAGAATTATCCTAGTAAATGTGTCTAAAAACATCTGAATCCGTGCCAATGCAATCGCATTTTTTTTTCAAGTACGTTGCTATCAATATCTTCAAACACAAATCTTTCATCCTCGCTCAAATTAATGGGGAAATTGTCGTTTTCTCGGTCCGAATAGCTCTTTTTGTTGGAGGCTCTCATTAAAAACAATGTGAGGATGTGGAGGAGCCATCAACGGGAGACGTCATCGTCTGTGACTTCCGGTAAAGGCAGGGCTTTTCTGTTTGCGACAAAAAGTTACAAACTTTATCGTGGATGTTCTCTACTAAATCCTTTCAGCAAAAATATGGCAATATCGCAAAATTATCAAGTATGACACATAGAATGGACCTGCTATCCATGTTTAAATAAGAAAATCTAATTTCAGTAGGCCTTTAAAGGTACTAGTAATCGTCTAATGTTTACAGTCCATCCTTACTTTTCTGCAGGATCCTGAAGTCAGGAGAGTCCTCAATGAGTTTTGCTTTTTTGTACCAGTCCACTCTGGGTGATGGCACTCCCTTCACACGGCACTCTAGCACCACCAGCTGCCCTTCTGAAGCCACCAGATCCTGCAGTCTCTGGTGGGGGTCAGGATATTTTTTTTTAATTTGCCAATAATAAAGACACAATACTGTGCTCATACCTTTGTGAAAACAGGAGCAGCCATGCCGGGTTGTTCGTTTAACTCTTGCAGACTGGACGTTTGACTCTGGAAGCACAACACAAGAAAATGTTTGAGGGAGAAAGAATAGCAAAGTAATCCTGATCGATCATCAAGTGTCCACCTCAGTTTGGGACGCTTGCGTTGGAGCTGCGTGAGGCGGCAGCACAGATGAGAGCACAGGTTCGAAAGGCTGCGGTGATTCTGTGGTCTGCACTGGCTGTGTTGTGGACGTGAGAGACGTAGCAGCCCCTGGCTGCAGCTGGCCCTCTGTGAGGTCTGATGGCGGTGACGTAGCAAACACTTGCACGGGTAATACTGTTGTGTCACCCGCTTCTGGATTCGCTTCTGCGCCTGGAGGGGAGTTGGCTGCCGTCTGAACCGGGACTGGGACAGCGCTGAGCTCCTCTAATGGCTCCTCAGTTGCTTCTAGGGTTTGATGTGCTATAGAGTCTGTGGAGCTTTGGCTTGGTGATGGAGTCGACTCTGGGTGTTTCTTCTGCAGGCTTTTAAAATGAAATAAGGTAAAGAATAGGTCATCATGAACAACAGTGTGTACTTTTTAAGATGCGGATGGGCTTACTGGGCTAGATTCTCTGATTGCTGTTCCCCATCGGATTCTGAAGAAGACACACCTGCAGAATTAAGTGTTTTTACACGATCAGTACAGAACAGCCATAGAAGAAAGATACTAGTCCCAAGAAACACCTTCAATGTAGATCTCAGCTGACGTGGAGTCGGTTCCGTAGAAGTTGGACGCAAAGCAGGAGTAACGTCCGGTGTCTTCCTCAAAAGCCTCTGTGATGATCAGAGAGTGCAGCTCGCCATTGTTGATGATCTGAATGTCAGGGCTGTTCTCCAACTCCTTGCCCTCACAGAACCACCTGTGATTCAGCAAATCATCTGCACTCACTTGTCACTATATTGGGCATGTCTGCACAATCACATGAGATACATTGTACTCGCTGTCAATTTTCCCTCCAACTTTTCATATGTGTGAGCAAACGCCAAAACTTCTTGAGAATTCAGTGGCGCACGTGCGCGGCCTAGATGTTCCGTGCGCAGAGGACGCGTGAGCAGTGTGCAATTGCACAGGCGCGTACCTTAGAGGGACCGTTGCTCGCTGTGTTTAAAAACAAAATACTATACAAACAAAATAATGCTCAGTTTGGAGGTATTCATTGAACAATATGTGTATTTTTGAGGATGTAAAATGGATAAATAGTAGAAAGCTATTTCACAAATTATTTAAAAAGGACGATGTTACAGGCACTTTTATATTTACCCTGGTGATTGATATACCCGCTGTGTTTCTACCAAAAACTACCCGGGTAATTAAAGTTCCACTAAGAACTAATTTTGGTCTCTAAAAGGTAGGTGGTACTTAAGAAAGTTCCTAAAGAAACTTTGGAAGGGCGGCCTGTGCTGTTGTACACTGATTATTTAAACACAACTGGGGCCTTTCTAGAACATTGTATTTAAAATGTCAACGGTCATTACAGTATGCGAGTACAACTTGTTTATATCTTGTATTTATATTACATGCAATTTCACAACAAACAGGAAGCAAAACAATAAGAACTTTTTTTAATTTATTTTTATTTTCCCCCAGATGGCACCGCTGTAGTGGCTGTTAGTAGCAGGACTCCCTGGTCTTGTATCATCCTTTTGTGTTCCTAATGGTTCCCACTTGTTTATATGCGGGTTTTTTTGGGGGGGGCTTTTGGTTCGGGACCCTTTGGGACTGTGTAGTAAGGGGTTGCACTTTTGTGAGTTCTGAGGTGCTTTTTTGTAAACTTATGGATCTGCCTCCTGGGAGCCTTTTGGCCATGAAAACCAGCTGCTGGATCTCTGCCACACCAGAGTCGGTTTGGAGAAACTGTAGGAGATGCAGATGAAGGGAAAGCGCTGCGGAACTAGCACTGAGCGCAGGGACAGACAAGCTTCACGGTGTCTTGACTGAATGAGCATGTATCGGACACCGCGGTCTCCTTAGACGCATCCTCGCTTATCCATGTGGACTGGACACTGGCTGAGAGTTAGTGGACGGCCGAGGGTGGAGTCGGCTCTCTTGGTTGCTTTGTTGGGTCTGCTCCTGTCTCTGGCCATGCTCCCTAAACCCAAGCAGACGATGGCGTGGAGTACCGCAGAGGCCACCACAGTGTATATGGGTTTTGAAATTATGTTTTTTTGTGGTTGCTTGTCTATGCATGGTGCAATCGTGTGCGCGCAATATATATTATTGGTTAATCATTTTTATTTTTGTTGTTTTACTTTCGTATCTGTATGTAGAAATGGCAATGCTGGAGTGGCAGCAGGTTGCATCAGCTCTGCTCTTTTAATGTCTTTAATGTCGTTTGTGTTCTTTGATATTTCCCTCTTACGCACATGTTTATGTGTGCTATGGCTATGAGGGTTTTTTTTTCTCCTTGGCCTCAGTCTAGACCCCCTCTCCAGGGGCCCAGGCTTGGACAGCGTTTACCTGTTTCTCACCTTTTTTGTACGGGGCTCTCGCTGTGCACAGTTTTATTGAAAGGCAATGGTACTGGGTTCAACTCCTGGTCAAAATGTTGAGTTATGAAGATTTTTTGTTATGTTTTAACTACTGTACTGTATGTTAAAATTGATATTTCGCACTAAAAATAATTATTAAAAATGTTTTTTTTAATGAATTTGTTTTTAGTAGAAAACATGCAACATATTCGGTTTCTTTTTTAAAGTATAAAAAAATGTGGGCCTCTAAATACAGTGTGTCCGGAAAGTATTCAAAGCACTTCACTTTTTCCACATGTTATGTTATAGCATTACTATTCCAAAATGGAACACATTCTTTTTTTGTCCTCTAAATTCTACACACAATACCCCGTGATCCATCCATCCATCAATTTTCTACAGCTTATTCCCTTTGGGGTGGCGGGGGGCGCTGAAGCCTATCTCAGCTACAATCAAATGGAAGGCAGGGTACACCCTGAACAAGTCGCCACCTCATCGCAGATACCCCATGATAACAATCTGAAAATGTTATTGTTTTTTTAATATTTTGCAAATCAAAAGAATCACACATTTCTTGTTGCACCTTTGGCAGCAATTACAGCCTCAAGTATGTTTGAGTACAATGGCACAAACTTGGCACACCTACTGGTATCTTTGGGCAGTTACACTCATTCCCCTTTGCAGTACCTCTCAAGCACCATCAGGTTGTATGAAAAGTGTTAATTTTCATCAAAAATGTCTACATTGCAGCGTTCATCTTTTCCTCAATCCTGACTCATCTACGAGTTCCTGTCGCTGTAAAACATCCCCACAGCATGATGTTGCCACCACCATTGGCCTGGTGATAAGCGGTGCCTGGTTTCCTCCAAACATGACACCTGACATTCGCGCCAAAGAGTTCAATCTTTGTCTCATCGAACCAGATAAATTTGTTTCTCATGGTCTGAGAGTCTTTCAGGTGCATTTGTTACAAATTTTCTACTCACAAATGGCTTCCGTCTGGCCACTCCATACAGGCATAATTGGTGGATTGCTGCAGAGATGGTTGTCCTTCTGTAAGTTTCTCCTCTCTCCAAAGAGGAATGTGGTAGCTCTGACAGAGTGATCATCAAGCTCTTGGTCACCTCCCCGAGTAGACTAAGATTAATGCAGTAAAGTACAAAGACATCCTGGATGAAAACCAACGCTTTCCAAACAACTTTATGGAGCTTGAGATTTGCTGCAAGGAGGGTTGGGTGAAACTGGTCAAAGATAGGTGTGCCAAGCTTGTGGCATCGTATTCAAAAAGACTTGAGGCTGTAATTGCTGCCAAAGATGCATCAACAAAGTATTGAGCCAATGCTGTGAATACTTATGTACGCGTGTTTTTTTGGTAAATTTGAAAAATTCAAAAAAATAACATTTTCACATTGTCATTACGGATTATTGTGTGTAGAATTTTGAGGACAAAATTAATATTCCATAAGACTGTAACATAACAAAATATGGAACAAGTGAAGCGCTGTGAATCATTTCCATATGCAGTGTCAAATTGAACTCAGCCAAGGATGGCTCTGCTTAGCGGCCATGTCCCATACAGTACATGATGCAAACCGTGGTCACACCAGATACTAACTTGATTTTGTTAACCTTATTTTCTTGACTCCGTGTGGTAGAAAGATAATTTCCCATATTTTCAAATCGAAATGTTGACGGGTATTCACATCAGTCAGCCAAGTGAAACACTACACTAACAGTGACTTCAACAATGTTTTAATACCTGAAATGTGGCCAGCAGCATAAAACAATATCTTCGTTTCATAGCACTTTGTACTCTTGTCTTACGCCATGCTCTCTCCACCCCAGCGGACGATGGCGTGGAACACCGTAGAGGCCACCACAGTGGATATGTTTCTTTTACTTTTTATTCATAGCTGTATGTAGAAGTGGCTGGTTGTATCTGCTGCTTTAATTTATTTAATGTCCTTTGTCTTCTTTGATGTTTGATGTTTCCCTCTTACACACATCCATCCATCTATTTCTACCGCTTATTCCCTTTTGGGGTGGCGGGGGGCGCTGACGCCTATCTCAGCTACAATCGGGCGGAAGGCGGTTACACCCTGGACAAGTCGCCACCTCATCGCAGGGCCAACACAGATAGACAGACAAACTATTTAAAACTTAAATTGAGCCTGAACTATTTAAAAAGGAAAAGGACAAGCAGTAGGAAATTGATAGATGGAAGAAAACACACACGCACACACACTTACCAGATGGGAGAGGGATGTGTACTATGGCTATGAGTTGTTGTTGTTTTTTTTCCCCTTGGCCTCAGTCTGGACCCCCTTTCCAGGGCCCAGGCTTAGACCAATTTTTTCACTATATTTTAATCTTTTATTTTTTCTCCCATTCCCCCACTTGTTTACCTGTATCTCACCTTTTTTGTAAGGGGCGCTGCAAGCCGGCAGACCCGTCAGCGATCCTGTTCTGTCTCCCTGTAACGTTTGTCTGATCTTGAATGGGATTGTGCTAAAAATTTAAATTTTCCTGAAGGAACTCTCCTGAACGAATAAATAAAGTACTATCTAATCCAATCTAATCTAATCTAATCTATATAAATCTGAAACATTCTGTAAGTGATAATGTGTAATTCAACAATTTTTAGACAATTTTCTTCATGTCAACTTTCTGCCAGTGTTTCTATGAAGCTGCAGTCTAGCAGTTTCCCTGAGAGCATGTTTGGCTTAGTTACAAGTCCATGTAAACATTTCAATGAGCGAGAGCGTTCCCTTTCGCCTGTAAAAGACTCCAGTGAGCTTTACCAGTTTCCACGTTGTCCAAGCCTACTGTCAACCTTGAACACAGCACAACAAATTGCACCTTTTCGACTTTGAAAGCACTATTCATTTTATGTATCAGTATCGATATCAGAATCGGCTTTATTGGCCAAGTATGTTTTAACACACAAGGAATTTGACTTGGTTGGCTGTGCTCTCTTGTTCAATGTAAAAAATAAATACTAACATCCATCCATCTATTTCTACCTCTTGTCCTTTTCGGGGTTGGAGGGGTTGCTGGAGCCTATCTCAGCTGCATTCTACAATCAGCTAAAAATACAAACAAGTTCTTAAATTACTAATATGTGCAAGGCTAATGAGTAATAGTGCAGTGATGAATAGAGCAGAGTAAAAAGAGGATGCCGTGAACATGAGTTAGTACATTCACAGTGACAGGTTAGATCCAGAGTTATTTCACAGCGTTCATCAGATTGACATCTTGAGGGAAGAAACTGTTCTTATGATGGGTTGTTTTGGCATACTGTGGTTTACATTTGAAAGAACGTTTTTTCCTCGCACTTCAAAAGGGTCGAATACGATTTCATACAGAAATTCACATAACATAACTTCAGTAAATAATGAGCAATAACAAATGTGCCATTATAAGAGTTGGCAAAAAAGTAACAGTTGGGTTTGGAGATTTAAATAGAGTTTCTTGCTATTCAGACAATATTCCAAATAGCTCATGACAACGTTATAGATCGGGGTAGGGAAACTATGGCTCTAGAGCCAGATGTGGCTCTTTTGATGACTTCATCTGGCTCTCAGATAAATCTTAGCTGATATCGCTTAACATGATAAGTAGTTAAAAATTCCGCTGTTAATCACAGTGTTAAAAATAACGTTCAAATTATAAAACATTCTCATGCATTTTAATCCAACCATCCGTTTTCTATCGCACCTGTTCAAGATGTCGCATTATTGGTAAGAAGTATTATATTTATTATTGGTTAACTTTATAATAACAATGTTATTAAAAAGAATAAGAGACTTATTACACTCAAAAAATGTTGGTGTTACGTAAAAATGCCCGTATTTAGTTGTATTCAGTGTTAAAAAATATTATATGGCTCTCACGGAAATATATTTTGAAATATTTGGCTTTCATGGCTCTCTCAGCCAAAAAGGTTCCCGACCCCTGTTATAGATTATGGAAAGTTATTCGTAATGTTGCCATTTAAGGGATTGATCTACAAAGATCCAAATAAAACGTGCTAAATATAGCATGTGCAAACTATAATATGATGAGTACTATATGTATGCGTGCTGTGGGTGATCTACTAAGACTGCGTGGATGTAGACCAGGGGTGCCCACACTTTTTTTGCAGGCCAGCTACTTTTCAATTGACCAAATCGAGGGGATCTATCTCATTCATATATATATATATATATATATATATATATACATATATATATATATATATATATATATATATATATATGTATAATTTATATGTATTTATTCATCAAAGAGACGTTTTTCTTAACGAGGTAAAGGTGTTTAATGATAATACAAGCATGTTTAACACATATGGATTCCTTTCTTTTATGAATTATTTATGAAGTATTACATGATTCTGATAACTTGCATTGATTGCAATCAGACAGTAGTGCTGATAACGTCCGCATTTTCGAATGGAGGAGAAAAAAAGTCCTCCTTTCTGTCCAATTCCACATGAAAGCGGTTGGTTTTTGGCATCTTATTTGTCCAGCTTCCAAACTCCTTTTTATTCACTTTACATGAAATACATTGGCGGCAAACTCCGTAGCATGCTAGCTTGTGTGCACCAGCTTTCTGAGACTCTTATTTTGTTCACGCAGACAGGATGAAGTAGGGCTTTTATTGTGAAGACAGGAACTGTGCGGTGAGTCTAGGTACAGTTGAAATAAAAATGGTTCTCGCCTTCCTAAGAGTCTTTTTCTCATTCATGGCAGCAGCCAGCATGATTTCATTAGATCCTCAGGTGCCGCGAATGTCAAAGAAGTGACGAAGGGGGTGATCAAGGGTGATGGGTCAAATGCAGAGAATAATTTCGCCACATCTAGTAGAATGTGTGTGACAATCATTGGTACTTTAACTTTGACTTTAAAGTGACGTCATAGTGAAGATTTGTGATCGCTAATTTTTAGGTCTATTTTTTTAATGCCTGGCTTGTGATCAACTGACACACACTCTGCGATCGACCGGTAGCTTGCGATCGACGTAATATGCACCCCTGCTGTAGACCAACCTATTAAGATGAGGTTGTTGCATGTATACTGGCTATCAATATGGGGACACTCATTTTCCGCTACATTTATGGCATCTAATGGTCCAAACTGTGGCGTTTTGTCATGTTGTTGACAAGCAGCAAGCAATATAATATGAACCACCTTTTCTAGGGTAAACAACAGAACCTACTTTTAGCATGCTCGAGGTATGCTCTGATAGGCGCTGTGGTGTTGTGATGGTGTGTTTGGAAAAATCTGGATCACTAATTCTAAAACTGCGGGAGTTTGTCTTTTGGTCCGCCAAGGATTTGATTCATTATTTAAGTACAGTGTTTTATTTTCCTATATTAAAAATCTGTTTTCAAACTGTGTTTAATGACATGGTGGCCAAAAATATTAAATATATTTGTTAAATAAAACCTCTGCTTTGTTTTTTATGAATACCTATGGCTACTATGCTACTTTATTTTAGTGTTGGTCGTTATGGTGGTCCTTGAAAAACAAAGGGTTTTCTGACGTGCTACTTGGTGAAAAAAGTATGAGAACCATCGATGCAAGAAAATGTATGTTGCAACATTTTATATCATGTGAGATGTATACCCTATATGAAAAAATTAATACCATAACAAAAATTTAAAAAATTCCAGCAGACACCAAATCGAATCAACTGAATGTGTTTAAACAGCTGTAAAACAGTTCCAGTCTTGAGCAACCAAATTGTGTGTGCGAAATGAATATATTTGTATATTCAAGTATTGAATATATTCTGCATAGACATGGAGACAGACACGCTAAATGGATTGCCCTCTCTAGTTTGCCCATTTAAGAGACACAATCTTCTGCGCAGTCTTAGTGGATCAGTTTTGCGTGCGCTATCACATGTTTTAATACATGCAAGCTTTAATAGATCAGGCCCAAAGTGTTTTGTGTTTTGAATGACTATTATATTGTCAAAATAATTTGGTGAAGACAAACCATAAGCATTAACTTTTATTTTGCTAAAAATATACCATATTTCACATTTAAGAACTACAAACCTACAAACCCCGTTTCCATATGGGTTGGGAAATTGTGTTAGATGTAAATAAAAACAGAATACAATGATTTGCAAATCCTTTTCAACCCATAATCAATTGAATGCACTAAAAAGACAAGATATTTGATGTTCAAACTCATAAACTTTTTTTTTTTTTTCTTCAGTCGTTCAACAGTCCGGGGTCTCCGCTGTCGTATTTTACGCTTCATAATGCGCCACACATTTTCGATGGGAGCCAGGTCTGGACTGCAGGCAGGCGAGGAAAGTACCCGCACTCTTTTTTTACGAAGCCACACTGTTGTAACACGTGCTGAATGTGGCTTGGCATTGTCTTGATGAAATAAGCAGGGGCATCCATGAAAAAGACGGTGTTTAGATGGCAGCATTGGTTGTTCCAAAACCTGTATGTACCTTTCAGCATTAATGGTGCCTTCACAGATGTGTAAGTTACCCATGTGTTGGGCACTAATGCACCCCCATACCATCACATATGCTGGCTTTTGAACTTTGCATCGATAACAGTCTGAATGGTTTGCTTCCCCTTTGGTACAGATGACACGATGTCGTATATTTCCAAAAACAATTTGAAATGTGGACTCGTCAGACCAGAGAACACTTTTCCACTCTGCATCAGTCCATCTTAGATGATCTTGGACCCAGAGAAGCCGGCGGCGTTTCTGGATGTTGTTGATAAATGGCTTTCGCTTTGCATAGAAGAGCTTTAACTTGCACTTACAGATGTAGCGACAAACTGTATTTAGTGACAGTGGTTTTCTGAAGTGTTCCTGAGCCCATGTGGTGATATCCTTTAGAGATTGATGTCAGTTTTTGATACAGTGCCGTCTGAGGGATCGACGGTCACGGTTATTTAATGTTGGTTTCCGGCCATGCCGCTTACGTGGAGGGATTGCTCCAGATTTTCTGAACATTTTGATGATATTATGGACCGTAGATGTTGAAATCCCTAAATTCCTTGCAATTGCACTTTGAGAAACGTTGTTCTTAAACTGTTTGACTATTTGCTCACGCAGTTGTGGACAAAGGGATGTACCTCGCCCCATCCTTTCTTGAGAAAGATTGAGCATTTTTGGGGAAGCTGTTTTTATACCCAATCATGGCACCCACCTGTTCCCAAATAGCCTGCACACCTGTGGGATGTTCCAAATAAGTATTTGATGAGCATTCCTCAACTCTATCAGTATTTGTTGCCATCATTCCCAACTTCTTTGCCACGTGTTGCTGGCATCAAATTCTAAAGTTAATGATTATTTGCACAAAAAAAAAATATATGTTTATCAGTTTGAACATCAAATATGTTGTCTTTGTAGTGCATTCAAATGAATACGGGTTGAAAATGATTTGCAGATTATTGTATTCCGTTTATATTTACATCTAACACAATTTCCCAACTCATATGGAAATGGGGTTTGTAGTATTTTTAGTTGGCAGAAGTCTATTTATTCTGTGTAAAACTATAATTTGAAACGACTTCCAACGCACTATGCAGCAACATGAGCAGCGGCCTCTCAGAACATCTATTTTGAGTCGATGAGTCCTCGATGCTTTTCTAAAAAACCCAGCCAATAAACAATCAGGATCGAGGTGAGGTGTGACGGCGTACATCCGTAAATCGGACCCGATTCACGGATGATTCAAACATTCATACACAATACGTGATTTGTCAGGGAAGTTATACTGGAATTCCTTTCCAGGCTTCACAGGAATAGACTGACAGCAGGATGTTGCGCTCCAAGGGAGTCATTTGTCGTGAGTAAGGGGCTAAATTAAAAGCATGAGTAGTAAAGAGGATAGATGGTGCCTCCTCACTGCACCTGTCACGGCTATTTTCCTTCTGCAGTTCAGCGCCACAGAGGAGATTCCCTTTTGAACCTCACAGCTCGACTTTATACATAAGACTAACATTAATTACTACACACAAAAGGACAATAAACTTCAAAAGACAACAGAAAATAGGAAATAATCCACAGTCACAAGAAAGCATGACGAGAAGCGATCAACAGAAAAGTAATATCTGAACATGTGCATAAAGATAAACAGTAAATCATAAAGTTTTTTGACCAAAGACCAAGCAAATAAATCATCTTACCAAAGAGCTGCGTGTGTTTAGGCGACTGCCAAGAGCTGAGTGGGGTCCATTATCAGACGCGACTACAGCCCGCAGTGCCAGTCCGGTCTAAAAATGGCAGGGCGCTTGCATTCTCCCTGCACAAGCATACGTTGCTGCCTCAACAATGCTCATAGACTAACAAGGCCATGCCCCCTCTCTTGTCACACCTCTGCTTCATTCACAGCTTCACTTTTATTCCTTCAGAATCATGAAAGTTTTCGAACAAACAGCTACTGACTTTGAGCATTTCTCCAGCCAAAACACAATAAAAAGTCTTGGTTTTTTTTATTCATTCACATCGATCGTAATCCCTGAAGTCAAACACACTTGAGCTTTTATCTGTAAAGCTTGTGTACGCAAAAAAACAGTACGTTGTTTTTAACCTTAGATATGTGATCTAAAAAAAACACAAGCATTCATTGGAATGAATAGAGGTTCATTCATTTTGTACAAAGATTTTTAGTCGCAATTTCACGTGCAGTTTTATAAATGTGCGGGGAAAAATGTTCCTCCAAAAAAGAGGAATTTCTCCTTCAAAAGAGGAGAACTATGACCTTAGAGGAATAATCTACCGTATTTTTCGTACTATAAGTCGCAGTTTTTTTCATAGTTTGGTCGGGGGTCCGACTTGTACTCAGAAGCGACTTATTTGTGAAATTATTAACACATTACCGTAAAATATCAAATATTATTATTTAGCTCATTCACCTAAGAGACTAGACATATTAGATTTCAACGGATTTAGCGATTAGGAGTGACAGATTGTTTGGTAAACTTATAGCATGTTCTATATGTTACAGTTATTTGAATGACTCTTACCATAATATGTTACGTTAACATACCAGGCACCTTCTCAGTTGGTTATTTATGTGTCATATAACGTACACTTATTAAGCCTGTTGTTCACTATTCTTTATTTATGTTAAATTGCCTTTCAAATGTCTATTCTTCTTGTTGGGTTTTATCAAATACATTTCCCCAAAAAATGCGATTTATACTCCAGTGCGACTTATATATGTTTTTTTCCTTCTTTATTATGCATTTTCGGCAGGGGCGAATTATACTACGGAGCGACTTATACTCCGAAAAATGCGGTAATTTAAAACATGTGTATGCTCGTACAACACTTAGAACCTTTAGCATATCAGAATTAAATTATGGAATGGATTAACTAAAAAAATCAAACAAAGTGTGAATTGTGAAGTGAATTATATTTATATAGCGCTTTTCTCTAGTGACTCAAAGCGCTTTACATAGCGAAACCCAATATCTAAGTTACATTTAAACCAGTGTGGGTGGCACTGGGAGCAGGTGGGTAAAGTGTCTTGCCCAAAGACACAACGGCAGTGACTAGGATGGCGGAAGCGGGAATCGAACCTGCAACCCTCAAGTTGCTGGCACGGCCACTCTACCAACCGAGCTATGCCGCCCCAGTATGATTCAGTTTAAGAGGCTATTCAAACTACAAGTGTTCACAAAGTCCACAGAACAAGAATTATGATGAATATCTTGGACCCTTTAAAAAAAAAATATATATATATATATATATATTTTATTATTATTATTTTTTAATGAGACAAAGATTATTTATGTATTTAATATTTTTTACTTACAATGGTATATTATTTATTTATTATTTATTTATTCACTGTTATGTTACAGAGAACAAGGAAATTGGATAAAATTGCTATGGTATAAAAAGGCGTAGGATTAAATAAGCTCAGCATCTTCCTTCTCCTTTTCGGACGTGCTGTGACGAAACAACTGGAAAAATGTGATGAATTACATTGTATGGTATGCATGTTCGAAATAAACTGTAACTGAACTGAACTGAACTGGAAATCTCAAGAGTTTGAATCATTGTCAGCATCAAACGATCAAATATTAGCTTTTTATTTGGCTTTTTGCTACAATTGTCCCATGAAAGTGGTTGTGAAACTTTTTTCACCAAGTATCACATCGAGAAACCCCATGGCTCTCCAACTACCACCATAACGACCAACACTAAAATACAGTAGTGTAGTTGGCCTAAATATTCATTAAAAACAAAGCAGAGGTTTAATTCAGCAAGTATATTTAATATGTTTGGCCACTGTAACATGACACACAGTTAGTTCACTGTGTTTGACTATAGGAAAATAAAACACTTTACTTTGATGCACCACAAGATGAACCCCGCAGTTTGAGATTCACTGATCTAGATAGTTTCAAACACACCATCACAATACAGCAGCGTAATAGGCCTGAATATTCATTAAAACCAATGCATAGGTTTTATTTAACAAGTACATTTAATAAAACATTACACATAGTTTGAACAGTACCACAGTTTGAGAAATCCCTGTTCTAAAATAAAGAGCTGGAATGGGCGCCATACCCATCCATCCATCCATTTCCTCCCGCTTATTCCCTTTTGTGAGGGCAGGGTACACCCTGGACAAGTCGCCACCTCATCACAGGGCCAACACAGATAAACAGACAACATTCACACTCACATTCGCACACTAGGGCCAATTTAGTGTCGCCAATCAACCTATCCCCAGGTGCATGTCTTTGGAAGTGGGAGGAAGCCGGAGTACCCAGAGGGAACCCACCCAGTCACGGGGAGGACATGCAAACTCCACACAGAAAGATCCCGAGCCCGGGATTGAACCCAGGATTACTCAGGACCTTCGTATTGTGAGGTAGACGCACTAACCCCTCTACCACCGTGCTGTCAGGCGCCCATACCAAGGGAGGGAATTAGGACAAATCCTTTGATTTGTCCTAATTATTTTTTTTCATTGGGGCCAGAATTCCTTGAAGTAATATAAAGTAAACCTTAAGGTTCTTTTCTACCAAATTGCCAAGAATTTTTGGATCCAAAGTATTTGTGTTTTGTCTGTGCATAGCTCCAAGTATACGGGGTGCCAAGTTGAAAAATTCAATAGCTGATTTACTTGTAATATTTAACTCACTTCTTTAACATTTACATATATATTTTTTCACATTAAGCTACTTTTTTCCACATTTGCGTTAGAAATTAAATGGTAAATCTAAATGTAAATCCTGAATCTGAATAATAAATTAAAATGTTAAATATAAATGGTGACTCTAAATCAAAATGTTGTATCTAAATGCATCTACATATCAAATGTAAAATCTAAATCTAATGTAAAATCTAAATTTTAAATCTAAATGTCTTGCAAAGTGTGAAGCTAAATATTTAGAAAATATTCAAATATGTCACTGTTCCCACATCTGGCAGAGCAATATAACGGCATCATCCCGTTGATGGATGTAATAATGTAGAAGTCAACATTGTAAAGTTGACTTCTACAGTATGTCCTTCCAGCTGCTTCTCTGTCAAACACACCATCAGCAGTTTCTCCATATTTTCATGGATAAATGTCTGCCATTTTGCTATTATTTAACAACCTTGGCTGGAATTAGACTCATCCTGCACCAATATGGCATAGACCAGCAGTGATACGCTCCAACCGCTTCACCAAGTTGGCGACACTATGTCCTGCTTTTGATGATTCCTTTAGTTCAATGAATATCATCCACTTCTTTTTCTCAGCAGTGTCCTTCACACTCACTTTCTTCCTTTCCATGCTTGGAAAAACAAAGTTAAGTCGATCCTTGTCTATAAACCAATGCTTGCAAGTAAGACCAGATGTTTTGGTTGGATCTTACAGCGCACTAAGGCCTGTCTATATTCAGCCGGATAACTCCTTAAACGGATAATTATTTAGCCTAAGTCCCGTTTCAGCCACTCTAACGCATCGTTTAAGCTTTCCCTCCTTAGATATTTTTTTACAATGGTAAGTCCGCCGTGTATTTCTTGAATGTTCGGCTCTTAGCTCTGTATGGGACTCATTGATCGTTTACAAACTGAGTTTGGAGAGGAAGTGAAGTCAGAAAGACCGCGCCCCACACAGGAAGTGACATCTGAAAGAATGCGCCACAGCCAGCTTCATAAAAAACGGTTTCGTAACTGGGAGCTAACCACTGGAAAGATGGAGAAGAATCATCCAGACATGCCCGTGTTTCTCCTTCCTCTACATGTACAGACGCTTGCGGAAATCAAACATGAATATCTTAAGAGAAGGAAATGCGCGATTAGAGCTAAATAACATACAACACATCTCAGACGGCAACATAGCAATGTTGAGCGACGGTTTTGGAGAAGGCCTGGAAGAACGGCAGCCTGGTGGGATATGTTTGTCAACGAGTGTGTTGTACCAGAGGAATGGCAAGAGAACTTTTGAATGTCCAGCTCACAGACTACTTTCTTCTGTCAAAACGGACTGCACTACCTAAATACCTCACTGCTAATATTTGAATATGAAATGTTAATACGAAATAAATGACATTCACATCAAGATGGATATTTTTGCCTCCTTACCTGACTTCAGGTGCTGGGTGTCCTCTGACGATGCAGTCTAACTGGACTTTGATGCCCTCCAGAACTTCTCTGCTTTTCAGTTTCTGGATAAAGTTAGGAGGCTCACTGGCTGGCTCCTCGGAGTAGGATGATGGTGTCAAAATGCAGCTTTCAGCCACCTCCACCTCTTTGAGGTCTACTTGCTGCTCCTCGGTAATCCTGGCATCCTGGAAATCCACACGACCGATCCCAGACTCAAGCTGGACCTCCGGCTGGTGGCTGATAGCAGGACCGGGCCTGTCGTCCGTCGTCTTCTCGGACATAACCGAGCGCTCCCTACTGTCTGAGCTGACGGGATAAACTGTGTCGTCGTTTTGGCCCTTGCTCTGATTCCGACTCCTGTGGGCTTTGCAGGCTCTCGGTCGCACTCGCTTGGAACTGTTGGCCTTGAAGAGAGAAGAGAGTTCCTCGATGAAGTCTGCTGCCTTGTTGAGGAACTCCTTCTTGGACTGGGTCTCCATCCCATACGGGGCATTCTTTGCTGACTTGTTGACGTGGTTGAGTCCTTCGCCGCTGTTCTTCACCACGTTGGAGGCTTTCTGCGCCTTTCTGTCTGCTGTGAGGACACTTGGTTTGGTGGCTGCTGGCTCTGCTGGCCGTGTGCAGGACACGTAAGGAGCAGGAGAGGACTTACTGGGGTGGACAGACGCAGACATGGACGCTGAGGAGGCTGATGGCTTGACTTTGACCTCGTACCTCTCTTCGCGGGGATCATGTTCATGTCCGATGGCCTGCCGAGCCAAGTTAACGCTCTGGTCCAGCTCTTCCTGGCTGAGGAAAGCTGACAGGTCCGGCAAATGGCTCTCATGGAGGACCGCAGAGTCCTCAGCCTTTCCTTTGAGCGAGCCGAAAATCTGAAGACGTGCCGATGAGGCGTCCGAGCGGCTCATCTCGCTGTGGCGCTGCTGAGCACGCGCCTCCGCCAAGTAGCTTTCCCTTAAGAGCTGAGAGAGCGACTGCGGCGGCTCAGAGGCGTTCTCCTGCATGCTGCAGGGAGAAACACAACGTAGTCCTTAGATCAGGGTTCTCAAACTTTGTGGCCCTCTACTTAACTCCATAGCTTAGTTCAGTGATTATCAAACTAGTAGTATTGGTACAGAGGCTTCATGTAGTGGTACGCCAAAGAATGACTTGATTACAATATAGTGTTTTTTCCCCTATATTCAAACTCTGTGTAATGTTACAGAGGCCAAAATATTGAATAACACGTTTAATGAATACTTAGGCCTACTATGCTACTGTATTTTACTGTTGGTCATTATAAAGTTAAAGTCCCATCGATTGTCACACACACACACACACACACACACTAGGTGTGGTGAACCTTGTCCTCTGCATTTGACCCACCCCATGTTCACCCCCTAGGACATTGATGTCAAACTCTGGCCCGCGGGCCAATATTCGGCCCGCCCTGTAATTAAATGTGGCCCTTGAGGCAATATCAAAGTAATATTAGAGCTGGCCCGCCGGTATTATACAGCGGCATTCACCGCTAATACTCATACTTGCCAACCCTCCCGATTTTCCCGGGAGAATCCTGAAGTTCAGTGCTCCTCCTGAAAATCTCCCGGGGCAACCATTAGCCCGAATTTCTCCCGATTTCCATCCGGACATTAATATTGGGGGCGTGCCTTAAAGGCACTGCCTTTAGCGTCCTCTACAACCTGTCGTCACGTCCGCTTTTCCTCCTTATTAACAGCGTGCCGGCCAAGTCACATAATATATGCGGCTTTAACACTAACACACACACACACACACACACACACACACAAGTGAATGCAACGCATACTTGGTCAACAGCCACACTGAGGGTGGCCGTATAAACAACTTTAACACCGTTACAAATATGCGCCACACTGTGAACCCACACCAAACAAGAATGACAAACACATTTCGGGAGAACATCCGCACCGTAACCACAACAAACAGAATAAATACCCAGAATCCCTTGCAGCACTAACTCTTCCGGGATGCTACAATATACACCCCCGCTACCACCGAAGCCCGGCCACCGCATTATTTTATTTTCAAATTTATCAGCCTGTGGAAAAAGTCAATGTTGATAATTACCTCAGAAGGCTGCAAATAGAAAAGAGGCATTACATTTTTTATTTATATTGAGATAGGTGCCAGCGCCCCCCGTGACCCTGAAAGGGAATAAGCAGTAGAAAATGGATGGATTTATATTTTATTTCATATACCATTGATATTTTTTCGTTTGTTTTTTGAAAGTTGATTTTGCACTATTAAGTTATATGAGCGTTGCTTGTTCCATATTCAGTGTTAAAGTAAATCAGTGTAGCAAACTGAGCAATAATTAAAGTTTAATTCATGCACTTTGTCAAGGCTTGAATGTTTGATTCATTCATTGTTATTTTATTTTCAATATTATTATCCCTGGAAAAAGTTAATTTTGATATTTACCTCAGAAGGATCCAAAAAGAAAAGAGGCATTCAAGTTTTATTTGATATGCCATTGATTTTTATTTATTATTAGAAACTCGATTTTGCATGTCAATATAGTTATATAAGCCTTGCTTGTTCAATTTTCAATGCAAAACTTGTTTGGGTCCCAATAAAAAAGGTTAATTTCTTCAACCTTGGCCCGCGGCTTTGTTCAGTTTTAAATTTTGGCCCACTGCGTTTGAGTTTGACACCCCTGCCCTAGGAGGTGAGGGGAGCAGTGAGCAGCAGCATGCGCCACGCTCAGGAATATTTTGGTGATTTAACCACCGATTAAAATCCTTGATGCTGAGTGCCAAGCAGGGAGGCAATTGATCCCATTTTTTGTAGTCTTTGGTATGACTCAGGCAGGGTTTGAACTCACAACCTCCCCGTCTTAGGGCGGACACTCTAACCACAATGCCACTGAGCTTGGTATATGGTGGTACTTGGAAGGCCAAGGTTTTTTCTGAGGTGGTATTTGGAGAAAAAAGTTTGAAAAACACTGGCTTAGTGCACCCTGGGCGGTCAATACTACAATTAGGGCTGTCAACAACAACAAGTTGACTCATGCAAATAATCCCCCAAAATATGTTATTAATAAGGTATATAGGGAGATTAATACCATTTATTTTGAGCACAAATAGCTTCTTTACATTAACTGTGGATGGTTACCTGAAAGGTGGTATGGGTTGTTGCAGTGATCAGGTTAATGCACACACACGTCAGTGCAAAGATGAGTGAGGAGACTCCGACTGGTGTGCTCGCTGGCAAAGTTCACTTCAAAATAAACCTTGATTGAACTTTAAATAAAAACTGCTAATAAGTTTTTAGCAAATAAATGATGTGCATTCAAGTAACACATTTAAACTGTGTGTAATTCTGACAATTCAACTGCATTTGTTTCCAAGTATTGTTTTTTTTTTTCTGTTTATCTAAATAACGCAGGAGAATAATAACCTGTGATTAATCATTATTAGTCCAAATTCACAAGTGTGATTTATCAACTCAAAACATTTGAATAATTTGACAGCACTAATTTAAACATTCCAAAGACATGCACCTGGGGATAGGTTGATTGGCAACACTAAATTGGCCCTAGTGTGTGAATGTGAGTGTGAATGTTGTCTGTCTATCTGTGTTGGCCCTGTGATGAGGTGGCGACTTGTCCAGGGTGTACCCTGCCTTCCGCCCGATTGTAGCTGAGATAGGCACCAGCGCCCCCCGCGACCCCGAAAGGGAATAAGCGGTAGAAAATGGATGGATGGATGGATAATTTAAACATATCCTGGCAATCTTTCACGTCACTGGAAAGAACAATACAGTAAAACAAACACTGGGCAACACAATAGGCAACATCCATTAAGCAAGCCGAAGCATCTCTAACCATCTCCTGGGAAACTCACAAGTCTCAAAATACAAAGAATTGAATGTTCAGTCTGTATTTATAATGATTCAAGGGGAACCTCACTTTTTTTTGGAAATTTGCCTATCGTTTACAGTCAATATGAAAGACAAAAGGACAGTTGTATATATTTTATTTTACTAATGCATCCTAACTCGTGAATAAACTCGTAATATGCTTTCTGGCCTCGGAGTGCATTAAAGATTCATATTTTATCAAACTTTCTTCACCAAGTACCACCTCAGAAAACACCTTGCTGTCACAAGTATTTGTTGTTCAACCCTAAGATGCAGAGAAGGAGGCAGGCATTGAATGGGAAAACATGATTTAATTAAAACAAAACAAGAACAAACAAAAAGCACGCACGTGGGCGGAATAATAAACTAAGGGAGCTAGCACTTGAAGCTAGAAAACAAAAAGGAACTTTAGCATGGAAGCTAGTGGACAGCAATAAGAAAAACTGGAAATAACTAATGTCTAACAAAAACAGTTTACCGCTACGACGACCAGGACAAAATGTAGCATGAGAGGTAATAGCTGAAAAGAATCACATCGACACGACAAGAGCAACATATGGCAACGACAAGTCCGAATGACAATACAATACAATGATTCAGCAACTGACACAAGACAAAGCAGGTACAAATAGGAGCAGGCTGATTGGCAACGGGTGTGGCCAGGTGCCAATCAGCCGCAGAAGAGGAGGAACACAGCACTCAGGGAACAAGACAGGAAGCTGACAAAATAAGAGCACAAGACAGGAACTAAAGACAGGAGATACTAAACACAGATGAAACAGACAAATGCAGAGGAAATAGCTAGAACATAGACAAACTGTCAGGGGAAAGCCTGACACTTGCTCTCCAAGTACCACCATAATGACCAACACTAAAACACAGTAGCACAATAGGCCTAAATGTTCAATAAAAACAAAGCGCAGGTATTATTCAACAAAAATATTTAATTTTTTGGCCACTGTAACATTACACACAGTTTGAACAGTAACACTGTGTTTGAATATAGGAAAACAAAACACTGTACGTAAATAATTGATTGAGAGTCATTCTTCATCCAAAGGATAATATATCAACACCCTGACTGTCGGCATCCTAATGACAGCAGATATTCTACAGTAAGTGATGTTTTATTATGTGTGCTGTCAGTGATGTTGTTAAAAGAAAAAGTGAACGTTGTGATGCGTTGGTGAAATGAATGCCCCGCAATGTTTAAAATGAGCAAAGTCTGTAAATACTACATATTATAAATGTGCCTGTTACTACATTACATATATACTTACATCATGTATATAAAACCTTGCTGAAGGTGTTTGGATGTTTTAAGGCAGGGGTGTCAAACATACGGCCCGCAAGCCGCATCAGGCCCGCCAACAGGTTTTATCCGGCCCGCGAGATGAGGTTGCTAAATATAATATTGAGCCGAAATTTTTGAATGGAAAAAACTGCTGTACTAAATGTGTCCACTAGATGTCGGTATAGCAATTCTTTGTATCTTTTTAGATAATGGAACATATGTAAAAAAAATAATAAACCACATGATAGTGCACCAGTCGAGGAAAATGAGCACAACCAAATAACATCCATAATTTGATTTTTATATTATTTTTTTTTATCTTGTTAGATCGAAAGTTAACACCAATAGGTTGACTGAAAAACATTATTACATAATTTATTTAGAAAGTGTAAATACGAACAAATAAAGATAGATTACTATTAACCGTAAGATGTAAGTGTAAAAAAACAACAACATCAACACCAACATACATTTTTAAACAAAGAATACAATCTGAAGTTGTCTTTATTTTTAAATTATCGTGGCAGGATTCTACCAATCTGGCCCACTTGGGAGTAGTTTTTCTCCATGTGGCCCACGATCTAAAATTAGTTTGACACCCCTGTTTTAAGGGCTGTATATGCAATAATGAGTGACTACTATAGGCTCCATTGTCAGCAGACTTTTGATCGCATTTATTTAGTATTTGGAATGCATAAAAAAACGAAAAACATATGTGTTCTTGTGTTACATTAGGAATGTGAATGATAGGCAACATTAAAAAAGTGTGGTTCCCCTACAAGGCCTACCTAGTTCAGGGTCACTACAGCTGCAGATAGAAGTAGTTAACACATTTAGTCACATGGTTAAAATTTGATTCTGAAGTGACTGCTGGAAATGGGATTTATGGCTCTGTCGTCAAAGAAACAATCACGGGTAGCAGCTATTAGATCATTTCAATTTCACACAAATATTAGTTTATAGGTGGGAATTTTTCTGTAATATTGACTATAAATGTAGTTTTGGTTGTGTTTTATTTGTAAACATTCCATAAGGTGGTGCCATAACCTCATCGTTACTTTGAATTGTCCCTCACATAAAAAAAAACATTTTGTACTTACTATAACTTTATAGCCATACAGAAACAATACACAAATAATAAGTATGAAAATATATATATATATATATATATATATATATATATATATATATATATATATATATACATACATACAAACCCTGTTTCCATATGAGTTGGGAAATTGTGTTAGATGTAAATATAAACGGAATACATTGATTTGTAAATCATTTTCAACCCATATTCAGTTGAATATGCTTCAAAGACAACGTATTTGATGTTAAAACTGATAAACATTCTTTTTTTTGCAAATAATCATTAAACTTTAGAATTTGATGCTAACAACACATGACAAAGAAGTTGGGAAAGCTGGCAATAAATACTGATAAAGTTGAGGAATTCTCATGAAACACTTATTTGGAACATCCCACAGGTGTGCAGGCTAATTGGGAACAGGTGGGTGCCATGATTGGGTATAAAAGCAGCTTCCATGAAATGCTAAGTAATTCACAAACAAGGATGGGGCGAGGGTCACTGCACGTAAGCGATGATATTACGGATCTTTGATCCCTCAGGCGGTACTGCATTAAAAACTGACAGTGTGTAAAGGATATCACCACATGGGCTCAGGAACACTACATAAAACCACTGTCAGTAACTAGAGTTGGTCGCTACATCTGTAAGTGCAAGTTAAAACTCTACTATGCAAAGCGAAAGCCATTTATCAACAACACCAAGGAACGCCGCTGGCTTTGCTGGGCCCGAGCTCATCTAAGATGGACTGATGCAAAGTGGAAAAGTGTTCTGTGGTCTGTCGAGTCCACATTTCAAATGATATTTGGAAACCGTGGACGTGGTGTCCTCCGGAACAAAGAGGAAAATAACCTTCCGGATTTTTATAGGCGCAAAGTTCAAAAGCCAGGATCTGTGATGGTATGAGGGTGCATTAGTGCCCAAGGCATGGGTAACTTACACATCTGTGAAGGCACCATTAATGCTGAATAGTCCATACAGGGTTTTTTTCAACATATGTTGTCATCCAAGCAACGTTATCATGGACGCTCCTGCTTATTTCAGCAAAACAATGCCAAGCCACGTGTTACAACAGCATGGCTTCATAGTAAAAGAGTGCGGGTACTTTCCTGGCCCGCCTGCAGTCCAGACATGTCTCCCATCGAAAATGTATGGCGCATTGTGAAGCGTAAAATACGACAAGACCCCGGACTGTTGAACAACTTAAGTTGTACATCAAGCAAGAATGGTAAAGAATTCCACCAATAAGTCTTCCTGGGGTCCATTTAGGAGCATACAGCCAAAGCCATTTATCAACAACACCCAGACACTTCACCGGCTTCGCTGGGCCCGAGCTCAGCTAAGATGGACTGCTGTAAAGTGGGAAAGTGTTCTGTCGTCTGACAAGTCCACATTTCAAATTATTTTTTGGAAACGGTGAACGTCGTGCCCTCCGGACCAAAGAGGAAAAGAACCATCAGGACTGTTCTTGGTGCAAAGTTGAAAAGCCAGCATCTGTGATGGTATGGGAGTGTATTAGTGCCCAACGCATGGGTAACTTACACATCTGTGAATGCACCATTAATGCTGAAAGGTACATACAGGTTTTGGAACAACATATGTTGCTATCCAAGCAATGTTATCATGGACGCCCCTGCTTATTTCAGCAAAACAATGCCAAGTCACTTGTTACAACAGCGTGGCTTCATAGTAAAAGAGTGCGGGTACTAGACTGGCTTGCCTGTAGTGCAGACCTGTCCTCCATCGAAAATGTGTGGCGCATTATGAAGCCTAAACTACCACAACGGAGACCCCAGACTGTTGAACAACTTCAGGTGTACATAAAACAAGAATGGGAAATAATTCCACCTGAAAAGCTTCAAAAATGTGTCTCCTCAGTTCCCAAAGGTTTATTGAGTGTTGTCACAAAAAAAGGTGATGAAACAGTGGTGAACATGCCCTTTCCCAACTACTTTGGCACCTGTTGCAGCCATGAAATTTTAATTATTTGCAAAAAAAAAATAAAGTTTATGAGTTTGAACATCAAATATCTTTTCTCTGTGTGTATTCAACTGAATATGGGTTGAAAAAGATTTGCAAATCATTGTATTCCGTTTATATTTACATCCAACACAATTTCCCAACTCATACGGAAACAGGGTTTGCATGTATATATATATATATATATATATATATATATATATATATATATACATACACACACACACACACACACACACACACGATCACAATATATAGACAGACAAGATTCACACACGGGAAGATTTAGTGTTGCCAATCAAATGGCCCAAACATGTCTGGAAGGGCAGCTTCACCTGCTGGATTTGATGCGTCATTGCTCTACCCAGCACCGATGCAAGTGGACTGTAGCAAAAGTAATTTTTTTCTAACTCTCACCAAATTCTAATAAACTTTTTTTCCCAAATCTATAGTTTTTGTGTGAGCCTGCAAACAGACAACAAACAAAGCAATGGAAGACGAGTCGGTACAAAGTGTCCAAAAAATACAGAAGCTGAATGTAAAAATAGCATTTTATTTGAGGCTAATCCCAACGTAGTCGTCATCGGGTGTCAGAGGGTCACTTGCAAACTTTTTTTCAAGTTTCCTCCTTAGGCAACTTTAAGCATGAGCAAGTTTTTGCAAAGGGACACGAGATAGGCCAGACATTTGCTACTGACACTCAAATCAGCGCAATTAAGCGGCACTGCAGCACCCTTCCAGCAGACCTGAAGCTGCAGCTGTTGTGTACATTAATCCTCTGCAAAACAGCCTCCGAGCCCAACCTAATAATAGCCGCAGGCTCGGTTTACACCGAGAAAATCAACAAAAAAAAGCTTCCTTCATCTTGTTTGACCTGGTTATCGTAGTTTTTTGATCAGTGGCAACAATAATGACTGGAATCCCAACAAAGCCACGGCGGCGGTGGTAAATTTGGAAACAGCCGAGTGAGGTGACAAGGGTCATTTTTCATGAACGGGATAAACACAGGACTCGGGGGGGCTTCGGTAATTTAATTAACAAGCCCTTTTCTCTGAGGCTGTACAAGCGGCAGGCTGATGCCAAAAGACACCATGCAGGGGAATGTTGTGTTTTTACCTTCAGAGTTAGCCCAGCTGGCCTCTGGGAATGGACTGGTGTCTCCTCAGGGGCGCACCTGTGCTCAAAGTGGGAGATTCCCGCTCCTCCAGTTGCCGCCACTTGAGAAAATGCCGGGACAACGGCAGCTGCTCGGGCTTCCCGCTTTTCTCTAGTTCACCTTGGCTTTTTACAGGGAAATACGGAGGCGAGTAGCTAGGGGTAACCTGTCAGCGGTAAAAGTAGCAACATTCGTCAGCGCCGCGCTGGCAAGTTATTTTGGGGAGGCCTGGCCCATACGTCTGGGTGGCGTCCCTGCTCATTGGCCAGCGAGGGCATTCTGGAAAGGGATTCCACCTCCACTGGTCCGCCACAAAGCGCCGTCATACAGACTTAGACGCCTCTCGCACAGCCACAATGTCAACACACAAGCAAAAACTTCCAGTTTCATTACCCAAAATATTAAACAATAAGCAGGGGTCGGTTTAGTCATTTAGGGGCCTGAGACAATATCGTCATTGAGGCCCACCACATCAAAAAACAATAACTAAACGTAAACTCATTAATAGGAACATTTAGCATTTAATTTAGAGCAAGCCATTTTTAGAGAGAATTAATCTGGACCGGATGTGATGCGTGGCGCAATTTTTGTAAAGGCCGAAATTATGTGACTGGTGGGAAAAAGAAAGCTCCTGACCAGACCTGGGCAATTATTTTGACTCGGGGGGCCAAATTTAAAGAAATGTGTCTGGGGGCGGGTATATTTATTTTTTGGAAAACTAATACAAAACCTCACGATAAAGTCTGATTAAATGCTAAAAATGTTATGACAGACCGCCTTAAAAATGGAATGGAATTCTATTTTTTCTATGAACGATAAAACGCTGAATATTGAGAACATATAAACGTCACACCCGCTCTCAACCGACATACAGTGGGGCAAAAAAGTATTTAGTCGGCCACCGATTGTGCAAGTTCTCCCACTTAAAATGATGACAGAGGTCTGTAATTTTCATTATAGGTACACTTCAACTGTGAGAGACAGAATGCGGAAAAAAAATCCAGGAATTCACATTGTAGGAATTTTAAAGAATTTATTTGTAAATTATGGTGGAAAATAAGTATTTGGTCAACCATTCAAGGCTCTCACTGATGGAAGGAGGTTTTGGCTCAAAATCTCACGATACATGGCCCCATTCATTCTTTCCTTAACACAGATCAATCGTCCTGTCCCCTCAGCAGAAAAACAGCCCCAAAGCATGATGTTTTCACCCCCATGCTTCACAGTAGGAATGGTGTTCTTGGGATGCAACTCAGTATTCTTCTTCCTCCAAACACGACGAGTTGAGTTTATACCAAAATGGATACATGGATGATACAGCAGAGGATTGGGAGAATGTCATGTGGTCAGATGAAACCAAAATAGAACTTTTTGGTATAAACTCAACTCGTCGTGTTTGGAGGAAGAAGAATACTGAGTTGCATCCCTAGAACACCACACCTACTGTGAAGCATGGGGGTGGAAACATCATGCTTTGGGGCTGTTTTTCTGCTAAAGGGACAGGACGATTGATCCGTGTTAAGGAAAGAATGAATGAGGCCATGTATCGTGAGATTTTGAGCCAAAACCTCCTTCCATCAGTGAGAGCTTTGAATGGTTGACCAAATACTTATTTTCCACCATAATTTACAAATAAATTCTTTAAAATTCCTACAATGTAAATTCCTGGATTTTTGTTTTCACATTCTGTCTCTCACAGTTAAAGTGTACCTATGATGAAAATTACAGACCTCTGTCATCATTTTAAGTGGGAGAACTTGCACAATCGGTGGCTGATTAAATACTTTTTTGCCCCACTGTATTTTACATTCAAGGCACATGCAACAAACACAGTGAATTATGAACGTAAAGGGTGAAAAAAACAAAAAACATCAACAATCTGATTTATGTGATACATCACTAAGCTTTAGAACTTTCTTGTAAAAATCTCCCACCATGTCTGTCCCTGACACCCGCATTTCAGGTTGGCCGCTCTGGAAACCCCCTGTGGAAACGCTCCCCACCCACACTGCTTGGTGCCTCGTCTGACCAGCTGTGACGTAGATTACCATAGTAACTAGTAGGGTTGTACGGTTTACGGGTATTAGTATAGTAATAATAATTACCTCTATTATCAATGTTACAATCCCTTCAAATGCAACAAAACATAAATGTAAAGAATTCTTGAATTACTAAAGACAGCAGATAAATGGAGGGTAAGAGAGAGAAGCAAACTCTTTTAACCTTGTAGATTGTTATAGTAACAACAGGTTGAGCTGCGTCAGTGTGTTGCCAGTTTCCCCCCCAGGAATGGTAGGGGTATGGGGGGAACAATGTTAAAAAATGTTCGATGAGGCGTGATTATATGCATGAGTGCATACATACTGTATATATGCATGTTTGTACAGTGAATACTCGTGTTTATACTGTTTGTGCGTGCATATGTACTTACTGTATGTGTGTGCGTAAGTAAGTCTGAATATACAGTATGACTGTATGTATATGTGTATGCATGTGTGTATCTATTTAGGTGCGTATTTATGTGTAAATGTAGGACTGTATGCATGTTTGGATGTACAGTATATTTGTCTCCCAGTATGTGCAGAGTCAAAGTGTTACGGTAATTCCTTGTTTATCACTGTTAGCTGGTTGCTGGCCTGATTGTGTTGTATTCATTTCCGCAAATTATTCATTCTAAATTGAATATTTTCAGCTAGAACATTAAAAAACAATGTTTACTGCTATCTAAATAGTTTTTAGTATAATACAAGCCCTCTAGATATTAAATAACATTCACATGGTCACCTTTTCACTCCTTTTTGGCTGAGCCAATCAATGGTCATGATACTGAAGAGCGCGCTCTAATTGGTTTGGTCTCATCTAGTGGCCACTATGTGGAATTGATATTATTTGTTCATTTAACAATTACTCAACTTAGGCAAAAATACATAGAACATGCTTAAAAACATTTCTTACATATATTTTACAGCTGCGATCTTTTAAGCACTAGGTGGCAAGGGACTATTTAAAAACATGAGTTAGACTATTAATTGGAAAGAGGGTTCCAGAAAATATGAACAGTTTTGTTTGATTCATTTAAATGTTGGTGTTAAATTTGGTATATTATTGTTTTGTTTACATTGGAGTAGTGTTACTGCATCATACTGTTTATATTAGTTTGCCATGCAGTGCACTCACTTTTCTGGTTTATGAATAAATTTTGGTCATATAATCAACCATCAACCATCAACCATTTTGTGTGACCAGTTTAACATTGCAGATTATACATATTTAACAATCATACACATTTACACACAAAAAGAAAAGAAAAGAAAAAGAATGACCGAAAAAGGAAATAGGCTGAAGCCAAAGCCTATCCTATACATTCACAAAAAATTTGATTGCCTAGAACATCAATGTTAAAAAAAAAATCAATGGGATGAAAGTAATTGGTACTATATTTTATAATTTTCAATTATTTCAACTTTCAAGGTTTTCTTAAGCCTTAAGAGAGAACTATATGTCTTCAGCTCATCAAAACTGAAATATATTTGTATTTTATATTCGTTCTTACTTTACCTATTTCAAAAATCAATATCCATCCATCCATTTTCTACCGCTTATTCCCTTTTGGGGTCGCGGGGGGCGCTGGCGCCTATCTCAGCTACAATCGGGCGGAATCAATATTCCCCGTAAATTATAGTTTTCTCCTCTTAATTGAAATAACCTAAGAATACAAGCTGGAAGGCTGTTCTTTACTCAAAACATAATTTCCATTGTTTTTAACAACACAATATTTAGATTCTAAATGATAGATTAACTAAGAAGCCAACGTTACAAACATTGTACTGAAGAAAACACATGTTATGCTTTTTGGTGATTTTAAAGTCATATGCACTCTATGGAATGAATAAGTATGGTCTCATTTTGTGGGGGTAAACTAACAACAGATGGTTCCTCATGAACATATTTATTTAACGACAATAACAAGCATTCTCATGACAGACAAAAAAGACCTCGGCTGATATATAAATTACACTTAAAACAGTGTAAAAACATTTCTCTGAATTATTACACGAACATATCTGCGACAAACACAAATAAACTGCACACCTGGACACATGGCACATGTTTGTAGGTTTGCATATCAGTTGTTGCCAGTTAACACATAAGGACCAGGCGAAACTAAACAATGTCAAAGTAAAGATTCCTACAGTAGGCAACTGATTCATTAGGCCCCAATTCTGGTGGATCTGCTACAAATAATGGAAAGTGCCACTCTATATAACAACTGACACAAAGGTCAAAGTTGAAATAGACACAAAACACATGTTTAGATATTCACCACCCTACTGCTATCTGGAAGATGGAAGTGGATAGTGCACCCCCCCAAAATTGTCACATTTCATGTTTCAGGTCAACCGTGATGAATGGGGCCAAATGAATCCCCTTTCAACTGTACATGTACTGTACATTTCTACAACAAGCACAACAGTTTTCAATGGCCTCGTTTACACTACACACCAAATCTGATTTTTTTGCCCTCAAGTGACAAAGATCAGAATTTTTTTACCCGCTTCCAAGTGCTTCGAATCTGATCCTTTCGCATCAGATTAAAGGCCTACTGAAACCCATTACTACCGACCACACAGTCTGATAGTTTATATATCAATGATGAAATCTTAACATTGCAACACATGCCAATACGGCCGATTTAGTTTACTAAATTGCAATTTTAAATTTCCCGCGGAGTTTCTTGTTGAAAACGTCGCGGAGTGATGACGTGTGACGTCACGGACTGTCAAGAAATATTAGCTCAGCACCAGTTATGGCTAAAAGTCGTCTCTTTTCATCGCATAATTACACCGTAATTTGGACACTGTGTGTCGCTGAATCTTTTGCAATTTTTTCAATTAATAATGGAGACTATAAAGAACAATGCTGTTGGTGGAAAGCGGTGTATTGCAGCTGTCTTTAGCACCGAGACACAGCAGGTGTTTCTTTGTTTTCAACACAGAGCAGTCAAGCGAACATGTTTCTCTAGGTCAACCAGCATGTTTTTGGATGGGAAAATTGTGATATATATCTTACCGGAGACATCGTTGTATTATTCGTCCTCCTGCAGTAGCTGTTTAAAAGGCAGCTGTGAGCTTGGCTCCTCGACTTCTCTCTGAGACACTGCGTTCACCGCACCATCCTACCTCGAGGTATATCTTTACAATCTCACTAAAACACTAGTAACACAATAAGCAGATAAGGGATCTTCCAGATTTATCCTAGTAAATGTGTCTAATTACATCTGAAATGCTCACACTGCCGCCACCCAGAGCCATCGCTTTTTATTTTATTTTATTATAAAAAAAATTTTCTAGTCCTTCGCTATCAATATCATCATCCACGAATCTTTCATCCTCGCTCAAATTAATGGGGAGATTGTCGTTTTCTCGGTCCGAATGGCTCTTGCTACTGGAGGCTCCCATTAAAAACAATGTGAGGACGTGAGGAGCCTTCACCCTTGTGACGTCATCGTCTGCGACTTCCGGTAAAGGCGAGGCTTTTTTATCAGCACCAAAAGTTACAAACTTTTCTAGTCGATGTTCTCTACTAAATCCTTTCAGCAAAAATATGGCAATATCGCGAAATGATCAAGTATGACACATAGAATGGACCTGCTATCCCCGTTTAAATAAGAAAATCTAATTTCAGTAGGCCTTTAAGGCCACATCAGGAGGTAGTCTGCATCTGACCTTAAATGAGACTTCTGTATAAATGAAAAAGTGTCAGGAATATGATGTGTTAGTGACTTTTTCGTCATCTTTGGGCGAGCTACGTCATTCATGTGCGCGGGGAAAGACGCAGCCCACCAGCGGGAGTAAATACATCATCACAATATCCAGTTCCGGTGAGCAAAGCATTTTTTTTCGACTGAATTTTCGGAGCATCACTACTCACTAGATATGTAATATATGAAGATTTATATTATATACTTTGATTTTTAAGAAATAGTGGTTGTTGAAGGAACGGAATAGAAGCATATGATGTCCCTTATTTGCTTACATGTTACTTACATTGCAAAAGTTGTGTACGTAAATAATTATATCACTTTAAATTATTTTCATGTAAACAAAAATACACATTTTTAAGTCATAGCCACTTTTTTTTGTAAAAGTAGTGACTTCTTTGTTCATTTACTGAATCCGGTCAACTTCTTTTGTTTTCACTTCATCGAACTGCGCATGCAAGTGACGACCAGACCACATTGGGGCCACATTGGAGCCTGTGCACTTTTATACTGCAGTTTGATAAAGATCACATTCTACTTGCAGTGTAAACAGTCATCTAGGAAAAATATATTTGGAAAAAAATAGATCTAGGCCACTTTAGTCCGCAGTGTAAACGTAGTCAATGAGAACAACCAAATATTGTTAGTATAAAAAATATACAGTCAACAAACAGGCAGCAAACATCTTTGACATTTGCTTGAACCAGTACACAGAATTTAAAGTACTCCTCTTTGGCGTAGCTGCAAACAAAATCAGGTTTAGAGACACAGTAAAGGCAAAAATAGAAAGAAAATTACAGTTTACTTCCCATTTCTCGCTTGTGTTGAATGAAGCTGCAGATTTCACAGTCACAAGGAGTGGCATGGCGTTTGCATACAAAAATACTGTATGGCTAATAGCAGCAAGTCTCTGTTAGAAAGGATTGCAAGACACTTTTAGGACAAAAGGTTAGTAATGCAAGTTACATCCGCTTATCCCTTCATGGGACATCTGATGAGCGCTCATAAAGGCACTCTGTCACAAATCATGGATATAAACACGCACCAGTGACCACTTAAGTACCTCCTGTGTGATTTGTTGTGCAGCACATCACAATCCTGTTCCTCTGTGACACCAAGCCCTGACATGAACACAGGTGTCTTAAGTAGTACAAGTAACACACGTGATGATGATGTTCATCTTCCAATCAGGAGTCATCGTTGGCCCGTTTAAGAGACTGATCACCTCTGAAAACAGCAGAAACACAAAAAGTATTCAGGGTCAACCTTTTTTCAAAATCTCACAATGAAGGCCATCAATTATTGGCCAACACACTTCTAATAGGGCTGCAAGGATTAGTCAACATTGTCGATTAATAACATTTGTTGCCAACAATTATTTTTGTTGACAATAGTCGTGACGTCATCACTGGTGTCTTTCCAGGCAGAACTGGGTCACTCGCCAAGACAACGCCAGTGATAACATGTAAAGTTTGAGGATATTTCCTCTTATTCTTGTTAAAAACATGAATATCTTGCTAATTTTGCAAGGCAGACCATGTTTCAGGCAGTACATCTGTGATACGCAAATATTTAATGCGGAGACATGATGTCAGACCTCAATAAGAGTGTTAGCTTCTACCTTGTTAGCTAGCCAATGAAAGAGAGACGAAGTTGGGTGAAAAATAAATAATATTTTAGCCAAAGTCAGTCAGCCAAGCTTTGTTTGAATCAGTTCAAGTAATTTTAAAGCAGTGTCAATTTGCAATACTGAAAAAAAGGCCCTTTAACAAACGTGCGCCGCGCAAGCGCATGCACACACTTACACAGAGACAGACACCAATGCAGAGGTATTATGAGATTAAACAGACAGTCTATTAAATAGCCAACATTTTAAAAATTAATCAAAGATAGAATTCTACACATTGAGTCTATTTGAGTGCTAAAACTGCCAAGAGATACAATAGTCAATATACCAGTGTGCAGCTTTTTAAACATCACAAAATGCTTTTCTTTTTTGGAAGGTAGATTTTGTGTTGTTCGTTTTCATTGCTGCTATTGTAACTGTTTTAAAATAAATACATAATCAAGGTTAATTGTTTTTTTTTTCAGCACTCTGCCTTTACTTTCTTTTAAATGAACAACATTTGTCACTTTAAGTGCTGTAACAGCTGAGTGAGCAGCACAATTATAGTATAAATAAATATTTGGGAATGAATTAGCCATCTTTGTTGTTCGTAAGCACATGCCCAAATAAACTTAAGCTGCATTTAGAAGTCGATGGGAAAATTAGAGCCATTAAATATGTGCATGCTTTATTATCTGATTAATCGTTAAGATAATCGCTGACTAATCAACTATCAAAATACTCGTTATTTGCAGCCCTAACTTCTACTATACCTTATTTGGACTACAGGTAACCGTCCATGATGCTTTCTATGTAGTTTTGATAAATTAAAGATACAATTGTTTACTTAATTCTCTCTCCTCCTGTAATAAATAGATGCTCCTGCTTCCAACACTGCTACAACATTCATTATTTTTACTCGTTGCAGTAAATGCTCAAGATGTCACGATATAACTTTTTCACTTCCGACACCATACTGATATTGGAGCTTTGAATATTTGTCCATAAAAATGTTGATTCAAAACGATATCAGCACAAATCATACTTTTATTATTTTGTGGTGTGCAATGTTAGAAAAGGTTTGGTCAAATTAAATTGCTCCAAAAAAAACAATGGTAGGTATGAAAAACACTAATCTATTTGTTTTTAAACATCTGGAATGGAGAGTCTTTAATTAAATTGAACTGGAGTGGTAATTGTTTTTGGTGACACCTATAGGCCACAATTAGGTTAGGTTTATGAATGATGCGGACACATTTGTTGCTGGATATTTTCTAATATGCTTCTGCCATGGAGACTTTGTATCCGAACGTAATATGCAACTATAATCAGTTTGTTTACATTGACAAATGTTGTGTTTTAGACCTCAATGTTGTTAAATTAAGGACACTTATTACGTATGTCTGGTTTGTGTAGTATTGTGTACTGTCCTGCTGTGTAGCTGCTAGTTCCTAGTAGCCTATAGTATAGCCTATTGTTTACTTTTTGTAAATGACTTCACTTAAATAAATAAAAAATCAACCTTGTGTGCTTATGGAGGACATGTACATGTTGACTGGCTGTCCAGCTTGTATCTCTGATACAAGGGGATACTTTTTTTGCTGATATATAACCATTAGCTATGTTCACAATGTAGGTCAATTCAGATTTTTGTGCACTTGTGTGTCAAAGGAGCAGAAAAGAGTCAGTAGTGAAAAGAGGATGTTTTGGAACTTATGTCAATGTCCCACCATTCTCCCCCACACACTCTTTGGAACTGAGGTAGCAGCCATGCTGCCATGCCCAGAATTTCTACCGGCTTCCTTTTTAATATCCGACACGCAATTATTTGGTTACAAAAATGTTGACTGCAGTTTTAAAAAATCCTTGACATTACCAAATTGGGGCCACCTTTACTGCTGCAAACATGGCACATTCGCATCACTTCACAGACTCAGTCATATTTTTATTGCCGATGCGAACGAATATATAAAAAGATAGGATAGCAACATCTGAATTGAGCATCATACCCTGCAGTGTGAATTTGTAAAGGTGCAGCCAGTCGCAACGCCATTATATTTCCTATATTTATCCATCCATCCATCCATCTTCTTCCGCTTATCCGAGGTCGGGTCGCGGGGGCAGCAGCCTAAGCAGGGAAGCCCAGACTTCCCTCTCCCCAGCCACTTCTTCTAGCTCTTCCCGGGGGATCCCGAGGCGTTCCCAGGCCAGCCGGGAGACATAGTCTTCCCAACGTGTCCTGGGTCTTCCCCGTGGCCTCCTACCGGTTGGACGTGCCCTAAACACCTCCCTCGGGAGGCGTTCGGGTGGCATCCTGACCAGATGCCCGAACCACCTCATCTGGCTCCTCTCGATGTGAAGGAGCAGCGGCTTTACTTTGAGTTCCTCCCGGATGACAGAGCTTCTCACCCTATCTCTAAGGGAGAGCCCCGCCACACGGCGGAGGAAACTCATTTCGGCCGCTTGTACCCGTGATCTTATCCTTTCGGTCATGACCCAAAGCTCATGACCATAGGTGAGGATGGGAACGTAGATCGACCGGTAAATTGAGAGCTTTGCCTTCCGGCTCAGCTCCTTCTTCACCACAACAGATCGGTACAACGTCCGCATTACTGAAGACGCCGCACCGATCCGCCTGTCGATCTCACGATCCACTCTTCCCCCACTCGTGAACAAGACTCCTAGGTACTTGAACTCCTCCACTTGGGGCAGGGTCTCCTCCCCAACCCGGAGATGGCACTCCACCCTTTTCCGGGAGAGAACCATGGACTCGGATTTGGAGGTGCTGATTCTCATTCCGGCCGCTTCACACTCGGCTGCGAACCGATCCAGTGAGAGCTGAAGATCCCGGCCAGATGAAGCCAACAGGACCACATCGTCTGCAAAAAGCAGAGACCTAATCCCGCGGCCACCAAACCGGAACCCCTCAATGCCTTGACTGCGCCTAGAAATTCTGTCCATAAAAGTTATGAACAGAATCGGTGACAAAGGGCAACCTTGGCCGAGTCCAACCCTCACTGGAAACGTGTCCGACTTACTGCCAGCAATGCGGACCAAGCTCTGACACTGATCGTACAGGGATCGGACTGCCATAATAAGACAGTCCGATACCCCATACTCTCTGAGCACTCCCCACAGGACTTCCCGAGGGACACAGTCGAATGCCTTCTCCAAGTCCACAAAGCACATGTAGACTGGTTGGGCAAACTCCCATGCACCCTCAAGAACCCTGCCGAGAGTATGGAGCTGGTCCACAGTTCCACGACCAGGACGAAAACCACACTGTTCCTCCTGAATCCGAGGTTCAACTATCCGGCGTAGCCTCCTCTCCAGTACACCTGAATAAACCTTACCGGGAAGGCTGAGGAGTGTGATCCCACGATAGTTGGAACACACCCTCCGGTCCCCCTTCTTAAAGAGAGGGACCACCACCCCGGTCTGCCAATCCAGAGGTACCGCCCCCGATGTCCACGCGATGCTGCAGAGTCTTGTCAACCAAGACAGCCCCACAGCATCCAGAGTCTTAAGGAACTCCGGGCGGATCTCATCCACCCCTGGGGCCTTGCCACCGAGGAGCTTTTTAACTACCTCAGCAACCTCAGCCCCAGAAATAGGAGAGTCCACCACAGATTCCCCAGGCACTGCTTCCTCATAGGAAGACGTGTTGGTGGGATTGAGGAGGTCTTCAAAGTATTCCTTCCACCTATCCACAACATCCGCAGTTGAGGTCAGCAGAACACCATCCGCACTATACACGGTGTTGACAGTGCACTGCTTCCCCTTCCTGAGGCGGCGGATGGTGGTCCAGAATCGCTTTGAAGCCATCCGGAAGTCATTTTCCATGGCTTCCCCAAACTCTTCCCATGTCCGAGTTTTTTGCCTCTGTGACCGCCGAAGCTGCACACCGCTTGGCCTGTCGGTACCTGTCCACTGCCTCTGGAGTCCTATGAGCCAAAAGAACCCGGTAGGACTCCTTCTTCAGCTTGACGGCATCCCTCACCGCTGGGTTCTAGGATTGCCGCCACGACAAGCACCAACTACCTTGCGGCCACAGCTTCGATCAGCCGCCTCGACAATAGAGGTGCGGAACATGGTCCACTCGGTCTCAATGTCCAGCACCTCCCTCGTGACATGTTCAAAGTTCCTCCGGAGGTGGGAATTGAAACTTTCTCTGACAGGAGACTCTGCCAGACGTTCCCAGCAAACCCTCACAATGCGTTTGGGCCTGCCAGGTCTGTCCGGCATCCTCCCCCACCATCGCAGCCAACTCACCACCAGGTGGTGATCGGTAGAAAGCTCCGCCCCTCTCTTTACCCGAGTGTCCAAAACATGAGGCCGCAAATCCGATGACACAACTACAAAGTCGATCATGGAACTGCGGCCTAGGGTGTCCTGGTGCCAAGTGCACATATGGACACCCTTATGTTTGAACATGGTGTTTGTTATGGACAAACTGTGACGAGCACAGAAGTCCAATAACAAAACACCACTCGGGTTCAGATCCGGGCGACCATTCTTCCCAATCACGCCTCTCCAGGTTTCACTGTCGTTACCAACATGAGCGTTGAAGTCCCCCAGTAGGACAAGGGAATCCCCCGGGGGAGCACTCTCCAGTACTCCCTCGAGTGTACCCAAAAAGGGTGGGTACTCTGCACTGTTGTTTGGTGCGTAAGCACAAACAACAGTCAGGACCCATCCCCCCACCCGAAGGCGGAGGGAGGCTACCCTTTCGTCCACTGGGTTGAACTCCAACGTGCAGGCTTTAAGCCGGGGGGCAACCAGAATTGCCACCCCAGCCCGTCGCCTCTCACTGCCGGCCACGCCAGAGTGAAAGAGAGTCCAGCCCCTTTCAAGAGAAGTGGTTCCAGAGCCCTTGCTGTGCGTCGAAGTGAGTCCGACTACATCCAGCCGGAATTTCTCTACTTCGCGCACTAGCTCAGGCTCCTTTCCCCCCAGTGAGGTGACGTTCCACGTCCCAAGAGCGAGCTTATGTAGCCGAGGATCGGACCGCCAAGTGCCCTGCCTTCGGCCGCCGCCCAGCTCACATTGCACCCGACCTCTATGCCCCCTGCTATGGGTGGTGAGCCCATTGGAGGGGGGACCCACGTTGCCTCTTCGGGCTGTGCCCGGCCGGGCCCCATGGGTACAGGCCCGGCCACCAGGCGCTCGCCATCGTGCCCCACCTCCGGGCCTGGCTCCAGAGGGGGGCCCCAGTGACCCGCGTCCGGGCGAGGGAAATCTGGGTCCTTTGTTTTTACTTTTCATAGAGGTTTTCGAGCTGCTCTTTGTCTGGTCCCTCACCTAGGACCAGTTTGCCTTGGGAGACCCTACCAGGGGGCATAAAGCCCCCAGACAACATAGCTCCTAGGATCATTGGGACACGCAAACTCCTCTACCCAATGATCCTATATTTATAAGTAATGATAAAAAAAACTTCATCATTGTTATAACACTATTACTGGTTTTGATCGAGATATTTGCACACATGTTTATTCAATCTGCACACTTTCCCTGTATCTATACTTTGTCCATCTAACGCAACCCAACCTGTCACATCAGATTACTGCCTCACACAGAGACACAGTTGTTGTTCTAAGGCAGGGGCGGCAACCCAAAATGTTGAAAGAGCCATGTTGGACAAAAAATACACAAAATAAATTATTCTGGAGCCGCAAAAAATTAAAAGCCTTAAATAAATCTTATGGTGAAGGCAAAACATGGTGTATGTGTTTAAATTAGCTATTAACTATTGTACCCCGCCTTCCGCCCGATTGTAGCTGAGATAGGCGCCAGCGCCCCCCGCGACCCCGAACGGGAATAAGCGGCAGAAAATGGATGGATGGATGACTATGTTTCACAGGCTGACGCAAATCTTTGTTGATAGAAATGTTGAAATGTAATATTTATTCTACACATTTTTCTAACATTGGAAAACATTAGACAAACGGAGGCTTCTCTGAGGGTGTGATCACTCCTGGAAATTTCTGGCTTAGAATGGCCAAAGGTATAGATGTGTTTGTCTAAGTTAAAGGAAACGGCAGGCCGTCTTCTTCCAATGGATTTATTACTATCTTTGGCAAGCTAGGTAATGTTTGCTGTGGTCTATAATGACATGTCACACAAACAACTATCAGACATGCAGCCAATATTACATATAATGTGTTATGACCAGAGGTGGGTAGAGTAGCCAGAAATTGTACTCAAGTAAGAGTACTGTTACTTTAGAGATTTATTACTCAAGTAAAAGTAAGGAGTAGTCACCCAAATATTTACTTGAGTAAAAGTAAAAAGTATGTTGTGAAAAAAACTACTCAAGTAGTGAGTAACTGAGGAGTAACCTGCTTAATGATTACGGCAACAAATAATGCACAAAAACATAAAAATAGCAATGTGCAAATTCAGAGCCAGGAATATCTCTTAAGCAACTAAAACAATATTATATATTAAATAATAATACATTAAAATAAAAAGAAATTAAGGCAAATTGAGCACCATAGGCTCAGTAGGCATTGAATGATTGATCGATTGATTGATTGAAACTTGTATTAGTAGATGGCACAGTACAGTACATATTCCCTACAATTGACCACGAAATGGTAACACCCCAATAAGTTTTTCAACGTTAATCAATTACTTAATAAATGACCAAGTCGAGGTGATCTACCTCATATATACATATACATACACACATATCATATATATATATATACATACATACCTTTATATATACAGTATATAATTTATATTTATTTATTTTGCCGTTTTTGTTGACATATTAAAGGTGTTTTAATGAATATACATGCATGTTTAACATATAGATTCCTATCTTTCATGAAGACAAGAATATAAGTTGGTGTATTACCTAATTCTGATGACTTGCATTGATTGGAATCAAACAGTATAGTGCTGATAACGTCCCGGTTTTCAAATTGAGGAGAAAAAAAGTTCCTCCTTCCTGTCTAATACATCATGAAAGTCGTTAGTTTTTGGCATCTTATTTGTCTAGCTTCCATATTCGTTTTTATACACTTTACAAGAAATACATTGGCGGCAAACTCCGTAGCTTGCTAGTTTGTTTGCTGTGGCTTTCGGAAACTCTTATTTTGTTAGCGCAGGCGCGATGGAGCGGCGCTTTTATTGTGAAGACAGGAACTGTGCGATCAGTCTTTAGGCCTTTGACGGGAAGTACGGTTGAAATAAAAAGTGTCTCTTTTCCTTTACACTTTTGATTGATTGAAACTTTTTTTTGTAGATTGCACAGTACAGTACATATTCCGAACAGTTGACCACTAAATGGTAACACCACAATAAGTTTTTCAACATATCGGGTTCTACGTGTGACAGTCACGTGACCACCTGGCTCTGTTTGATTGGTCCAACGTCACCAGTGACTGCACATGATTGGTGAAACGCGAGCATGCGTAGTTCCTACTTTGAATGCGTGTCTGACAAAAACAAAACAAACAAAGCGTGCATTAACAGATCGATTAAAAAAAAGTAGCGAGTAGCGACCCGGTTGCAGATAAATGGAGCGGAGTAAAAGTAGCGTTTCTTTTCTATAAATATACTCAAGTAAAAGTAAAAGTATGTTGCATAAAAACTACTCTTAGAAGTACAATTTATCCCAAAAGTTACTCAAGTAGATGTAAGGGAGTAAATGTAGCGCGTTACTACCCACCTCTGGTTATGACACATGCAAATATAAATTAAATACAGTGAGGACATAAGTAAAGTAAATTAAATGAGCTCAAAGCATAATGATAAAATATGTACATGCAGCTAGCCTAAATAGCAGCTTGGCATTGATTAGGTTGCAGTCATGCACTGACCAAATATGCCTGATTAGCACTCCACACAGGTCAATAACATCTAAAAAGCTCATGTTTGTGGATTCACACACAGCATGAAACATTTGTTGGACAAAATGAGACAAAGAAGGAGTGGCATAAAACACGTGTTACTGTGGCAGTGTCTGTGAAAGTTGTACATGTAAAAAAAACAGACTACGGTGAGTTCAAGGACCGCAGAAATTAGTAGGACAAAACGACTTCCGTCAAATCCTCTAATCGGTGAAGCATGTTTAAAATAAACAGAGTGATGTCTAACAATTAAGAAGGTTTGTGTCATGTTTGTTGTCTTACAGAAACAATAGTAAAACAAATGTTATATTTTTTTCCACCATCGTTTCTATTTTCATACATTTTTGAAAAAGCTCCAGGAAGCCACTAGGGCGGCGCTAAAGAGCCGCGGGTTGCCGACCCCCGTTCTAATTTATTCCTCTCCTTGATGATGTCAGGCTCACATTGACAGCATATATGTAATTGGTTTATTTTTCTGCTTACATTGCCACAATGCAGATCCAAACCAGAATTGCACAAATCAGCGACACCAATTATACACCAAGGTGACTGACCGTGGGAAGCCGTTCATGGAGAGCTCCATCTGAAGTTTCTGGTCGTGAGCGGCGTAGTCAGACAGCAATGACTCCACAGCGGGAGGGTTGATTTGAGGAATAAAGCTGGAGAACAGTGCTGGCGCTAACTGGGCCCATTCTGCAGAAAAAATAATAATATGATGTAAGATTTATACAGACAAAAAATGTGTGGATGTTGGTGCAGGGTGTAACCGTTTTGTGATTATGTACCTGGTCGGAAGCTGTGGAGGCCTATAACAACACTGGCCATGGTTGATGGCTGCACTTCGAAGGGCATCGCATGAGCTTTGATGAGAAGCGCTGAAATAAACCCCAAATAAAATCAGATATCATGAATAATTTTAGTTTGTCAGCAAGGTTTGAGTTCCAGCTCCCACCAAGGAACACAGAAGATCAATTCATTACTTTTATTTTAGGGCTGCAAGTATCAATAATTTTAGTTATTGCGAAATCTGTTGATAAAGCAACACAAAACACTGAATAGCAGGAAAATATTTAACTGACAACATGGACCCTCAAATTCTGGAATTGGAGAATGATATAGATACAAATGTTTTCTCCCACATCATGAATACTTTTTTCATTATACAGATGAACAATATAACAGAAACATTGAATTTTATAATCTGTCAATTATTAATGTCAACAGTAAAAGGTTGCATGCAAACGACAACAATATGAAGGATTTTTTTTAAACAATTCAGCAAACCCTTGAAAATGACCTCTATCTCAGAAACATGGACATATGATAAAAAAGTAATAGATTTTGAACTGGAAGGGTAAGGAATAACATATTAATAGAAACAAATGAGGAGTAGCGGTGTACGTAATGAAGAACCTTAACTACAAAGTGGTAAAAAACATAATTTGCTTTTGATAATATCTTAGAACGTACGTACGTACATACATACATACATACATACATACATACATACATGTATGTATGTATGTATGTATGTATGTATGTATGTATGTATGTATATATGGGGCAGCACACAATACGAGGGTTCTGAGTAGTCCTGATTTCACTCCCGGGTTCGGGATCTTTTTGCGTGGAGTTTGCATGTTCTTCCCGTGACTGCGTGGGTTCCCTCCATGTACTGCGGCTTCCTCCCACCTCCAAAGACATGCACCTGGGGATAGGTTGATCGGCAACACTAAATTGGCCCTAGTGTGTGAATTTTGTCTGTTTATCTCTGTTGGCCCTGCGATGAGGTGGTGACCTATCCGGGGTGTACCCTGCCTTCCGCCCGAATCCAGCTGAGATGGACTCCAGCACCCCCACGAACCCAAAAGGGACAAGCGGCAGAAAAGGATGGATGGATTTTATCTATCTATCTCTCTCTCTCTCTCTCTATATATATATGTATATATATATATATATATATATATATATATATATATACATTACATATATATATATATATATATATATATATATATGTATGTATATATATATATATAATTTCTACAACCATTTTTTTGTGATAAGAGTGATCGGAGAACATACTGTATTTGTTGGTAACAAAAACATTCATGAAGTTTGGTTCTTTTATGAATTTATTATGGGTCTTTTCTGAAAATGTGACCAAATCTGCTGGGTCAAAAGTATACATACAGCAATAATAATATTTGGTTGCATGTCCCTTGGCAAGTTTCACTGCAATAAGGCGCTTTTGGTAGCCATCCACAAGCTTCTGGCAAGCTTCTGGTTGAATTTTTGACCACTCCTCTTGACAAAATTGGTGTAGTTCAGCTAAATTTGTTGGTTTTCTGACTTGGTCTTGTTTCTTCAGCATTGTCCACATGTTGTCAATGGGTTTAAGTCAGGACTTTTGGAAGGCCATTCTAAAACCTTAATTCTCGAATGATTTAGCCATTCCTTTACCACTTTTGACATTTGTTTGGGGTCATTGTCCTGTTGGAACACCCAACTGCACACAAGACCCAACCTACAGGCTGATGATTTCAGGTTGTCCTGAAGAGTTTGGAGGTAATCCAATTTTTTTATTGTCCTATTTACTCTCTTTAAAGCACCAGTTTCATAGGCAGCAAAACAGGCACAGAGCATAATACTACCACCACCATGCTTGACGGTAGGTTGGTGTTCCTGAGATTAAAGGCCTCATCTTTTCTCCTCCAAGATATAGCTAGGTATTGTGGCCAAACAGCTCAATTTTTTGTTTAATCTGTTTCATCCTTCCTCCAGAAGGTCTTATCTTTGTCCATGTGATCAGCAGCAAACTTTAGACAAGCCTTAACGCAGTGGTTCTCAACCTTTTTTCAGTGATGTACCCCCCTGTGAACATTTTCTTAATTCAAGTACACCCTAATCAGATCAAAGCATTTTTGGTTGAAAAAAAGAGATAAAGAAGTAAAATACAGCACTATGTAATCAGTTTGATTTATTAAATTGTACAACAGTGCAAAATATTGCTCATTTGCAGTGGTCTTTCTTGAACTACCGTATTTCCTTGAATTGCCGCCGGGGCGCTAATTAATTTAAAACTTCTCACTTCTGCGCTTACCAAAGGCATGGGGTAAAAGTAAGCATGCGCTAATTATTTTAAAACCTCTTCTCACTCCGGCACTTACCAAAGGTATGCAGTAAAAATTTTGAGTGTGATGTAAGCTTTGACCTTAAATCCTACTGAATAGCTCTTAATCTTCTTCCCTTTATGCGATTTCAAATTACCGGTATTGAAATCAGCCTCCTCCATTTTGAAAATGATGACAGGGGAAGTGTCACTAGTGACGTCACAAGTTTGACCAGGTGGTAATACTAAGCATGCGCTAATTATTTTGGGAAGCGAGTTTGACCCGGCAGTAATTCAAGGCAGGCACATACTATATGCCCTGCGAAAATTCAAGGAAATACGGTATTTGAGAAAAAATATTAAAAAATTACTAAAAACTTGTTGAAAAATAAACAAGTGATTCAATTACAAATAAAGATTTCTACTCATAGAAGTAATCAACTTAAAGTTCCCTATTTGGGGATTGTAATAGAGTTCCATCTGGATTCATGAAGTTAATTCTAAATATTTCTTTACAAAATAAATCATTTTTAAAATCAATATTTATGGAACATGTCCACAAAAAAAATCTAGCAGTCAACACTGAATATATTGCATTGTTGAATTTTTTTTCACAGTTTATGAATCTACATTCATATTTTGTTGAAGTATTATTCAAAAAATATATTTATAAAGGATTTTTCAATTGTTGCTGTTTTTAGAATATTTAAAAAAAAATCTCACGTACCCCTTGGCATACCTTCAAGTTCCCCCAGGGGTACGCGTACCCCAATTTGAGAACCACTGCCTTTGGTGTCGCTTCTGGAGCAAGGACTTCCTTCTTGCATGGTAGCCTATGAGTCCATGGCAAAACACCCCTGACTGTGGACACTGACACCTGTATTCCATCCATCCATTTTCTACCACTTGTCCCTTCCAGGGTCGAAGGGGGTGCTGGAGCCTATCTCAGCTGCATTCGGGGTACACCCTGGACAAGTCGCCACCTCATCGCAGGGCCAACACAGATAGACAGACAACATTCACACTCACATTCAAACACTAGGGTCAATTTAGTGTTGCCAATTAGCCTATCACCAGGTGCATGTCTTTGGAGGTGGGAGAAAGCCGGGAGTACCCGGAGGAAACCCACGCAGTCACGGGGGGAACATGCCAACTCCACACAGAAAGATCCGGAGCCCAGGATCGAACCTAGGACCTTCGTAATGCGAGGCAAACGCACTAACCCCTGTGCTCCAGCAGCTTCCAATTCATTGCAGACCTGCTTTTTGGTGGTTCTCAGTTGACTCTTGATCATCCTGACCAATTTTCTCTCAGCAGCAGGTGATAACTTGCAAATTTCTTCCTAATCGTGGCAGTGACAAAACTGTGCCATGCACTTTATACTAACCAACAATTGTCGGCACAGCTGCTCTTGGGACCTTAAGCTTTTAAATGGCTCCAAGTGACTTTCCTGACTTGTTCAAGTCAATTTTTTTTTTTTTCAGATCTGTGCTGAGTTCCTTCGACTTTCCCATTGTCGCGTTTGACTGCATCACATGAGCCCTAATTAAAAGGGACTCAGAGAAGTCAACAGGTATCGTCATTCATAATTACTCACATGAAGTTAAGAGGCCATGCCATGAAGCTAATTTGATTTGATTGTAACTTTTCTACATCACCAAAATTATGTTGCTGTATGTATACATTTGATCTAGCAGATTTGGACTAATATTCAGTAGACCCATAATAAATTCAGAAAAGAACCAAACTTCATTAATATTTTTTGTGACAAACAAGTATATTTGCTCCAATCACCAAAAAAATAAGAGTTGTACAAATGATTGGAAACTCAAGACAGCCATGACATTAAATGATTGTCACACACACACTAGATGTGGCACAATTATTCTATCATCATCACCCTTGATTACCCCTTGGGAGGTGAGGGGAACAGTGAACAGCAACGGTGGCAGCCCCCCAGGAATAATTTTTGGTGATTTAACCCCCAATTCCAACCCTTAATGCTGAGTGCCAAGCAGGGAGGTAATGGGTCTTATTTTTGTAGTCTTTGGTATGACTCGGCCAAGGTTTGAACTCACAACCTACCGATCTCAGGACGGTCACTCTAACCACTAAGCCATTGAGTAGTTATGTCCTTCACTAGTGTATAACTGTATATTGCGTGTTACCCCATAGAGCAATACTGGGACCAAAACTGTTCAATCTCTATACAAACAAGATTTGTAAAGTTCTAAATAACTTAAAGTTTGTCCTAATTGCAGATGACACAGCTGTGTTTTGTTCAGAAGAGAACACAGAAGCTAGCTAAAACAAATAACAGAATACATTAACAAAATTAAAGAGATGGCATGACAAAAACAGAGTCTTATAATCTCAGTAAAACTAAAATAGTATCAGTACAGTTGGTAACAGTAGAAGAGAAAAATAAAAAAATAAATAGTTGACATTGACAAAATAAAGGGAATCTATTTGTTGAGTGTAATAATAGACAATATAATAAATTGTAAATCTCATAAAAATATATACAACAAACGGTAGATGGAAACACTTCAATAATAAATAAAGCTAAATATATTTTGGACCAAAAATCACTCCATGTTCTCTACTGCTTGCTAGTCTTACCATATATCTGAGTTATTGAGTAGAAATATGGGGAAATAACTACAAAAGTAGACTTTGTTCACTAACCATGCTACAAAAGAGGTCAGATAGAAAAATACATAATGTTGGCTAGCGAAAACATTCAAACCCTGTATTTATTGAATCAAAAATATTGAAATTCAGTGATTTCGTGCATGTTCAAACCACACAAATTATGCACAAAGCAAACTATAACCTTCTATTACCCAAGAATATACAATTATTTCCAAACAAAGGAACAAAATATTACCTTAGATAAAAATCTATTTAAAACATTTTTAAACACGTACAACACTTAAGACCTTTAATATATCAGTATGTGGTTCAGCAGCTTCAGGTTCCGAGCTACACTGCTTCCAATTTGAAAAGGTATCAACTGGAGGACTGACATTTTTAGATGGAATCCAGACTGCTTCCAGTCTGGGATTAAATAGCAAAGTGCATTATGTCACATAAAAGACTAGACTGAGAGGTAAGTCATGGCCTCAAAAGGATCAATAGAAGACACCTCTGCCCTGCAAAAATCCCCTGGACAGATATGGTCGCAGATTAAAGTGTGCCATCTGTCAGTCTACTTTTCACTGGTTCAAAGACTGTCCACACAGAGGTGAGCAAGTCAAGTTAACAGAAGACTGTAAAACTGATCATGTAGAAGAGGGCAATATCACTTTGTTCACAAAAGTCATCCTCTGGAGCTGAAATCTTCATGACAGAGTGTTTTGGTACATCAATCATTGACACCGCATGCACACGGATGGTGTGTGGACAAGAGTGGCTAAATAGCTACATTACTGGACTGAACCATCTATCCAGACATCTATTTTCGAACACTTGCCAAAAAGAGGTTAATAAGCTAAAACAGACGAAGACCCAGCTGTCAACCCTTCAGGTTTGGAGATGGAAAAGTGGTGTATTCCACCAAAAAGGTAAACATTCCTGCACTAATTGGATACACAATGTGCCATATTGAAATGGAGGTAGTTCCAGCTGACATTCCACTGCTTTTGAGTAAAGCTTATATGAAGCGACCAGGCACAAGACTGATTATGAATAATGATTCATGGTCATTACTGTCCTAACATCATGGGCATTAGGAATAATAATAATCTAAGGTATAACCAGGTATTGATAACTACAGGAGATAATACTTAAGTAAAAAAAAAAAAAATTGAAGTTGAAGTGCTTACAGTCACAGAATAAATTAATTCAGCGTTAAAAAAAAAACACTTAAAATTTCACAAACAATTTTGACATGCTTCTGCTGACAAGCTACATAAGCTTGTAAAAAGTTCAGGCAACTGTGACACAGACAGTGTCCCCATACAAGAGCAAATTGTGATTGAATGTGAATTTTGCCAAAAAATACAAAAAGATTACACCAAAGCCAGCTGCTGGTCTACTACCATCACAGTACAACAAGACATAGCAATATATCTTCATGAGCTTGAAACAGGTCTATGGTATCTACCCATTATTGATCCATTCACAAGGTTTAGTGATGGCAGCATTCTGACCACAAAAATCCTCTGAGATAGTGAAACACTTTGTTGACAACTGGATTAGTGTACATGGCCCACCACAGAAACCGTTTAGTGAACATTGGGGAGAGTTTAACAATGACAAGATGAGAGAGATGGCAGAACATTTTAACATAGAAATGAAGGCAGCAGCTGCCTAAACCCTGTGGAGCAATGGACTTCTGTCGTGTCACAACCACTCACTGAGATCATATTGAAAGTAAAAAGAAGTAACTGTTGTGACTGAAACACCTTAATGGACACTATGTAAACTGTACATGGCTTGGTTGTTGGACAGAATCCCAATCTACCCTTTGTGGTAACTGACAAACCCTCAGCATTAGAGGGCAGAAAAAAAAGTGAGTAGGTCGCAAAATACATCCCCGCTTTTCATGCATCAAGAAAGGCTTTTACGGAAGAGTTTTCAGAAAGAATACAGAGGGTGCTGCATTAACAAATATGCCATACAGATTACAAATGCAATGCTGGTGACAAAGTATATTTCAAGAGAGTGGACTCCCAGGAGGGAAAAGAACCAGAAGTTGTCATTGGTCAGGATGGTGCTGTGGTCTTTGTCAGACACGAAGGAATCCGCATTAGAGTTCATCATCTCAGATTACAAACATTTCATAGTTATAATAAATGACACAAACGTTGAGCATCGACAAGTGATTGCTAACAACAACATAGAGGACACAGAGCATGTTGTCACTGAGATGCAAGGAGAAAAACAAGATTGAAGCGGAACATCACATCAATTGCTGTGCTGAACAGAACAGTGGTGCTGAGCAAAGACTCAATGTTAGTTTGAAAACAGGCCAAACTGTGAAAAACAAAGATAAAGACAGAGTTGTTTTTAATACAGTTAAAGTCTTGGGTCGTGCAGGCAAAACTACCGGTAAATATAAACATTGGCTCAACTTGCAATGTATTGAGCCCCTGTGGGCCATGTGGCAGGTACCACTGTAGCAGCTGACATATAAGATGTAGAGAACCTTGACGTGGAAACATCTGTTACTGACTCTAGTACCAATGATGTAAGCGAGGATACAATTGCAACAATACATCATCAGTAGGGTAAAACTAACCTGTCTCAGGACGGTCTAATCCCAGCACACGTTCTCTAGATGTTCCGTAGATGTACATGATGATGTGTTTTAAATATTGATTTGTCTTTTGACAACACAAAACATGAATATATAATGAGCTGGAGAGATAACGCGTTTAAGGAAGTAAGGAATGAGGGTCCAAAATGTATTGCCACGAGATGGGTGTGTTCCCTTTAGGAGATTACCACTGGATATACACAAAAAGCACAGCCTGCGGCCAGAAGGTTTCAGGAGTTTGAAGTGTCAGAGCTCCAAAAGGACTAACCAACGTGCGCTGCAGTGTCCTTTTGGTTACTTGTGGCACTAATTTGTCAAGGAGAGTGGACACTGAAAACCATGGATATTAAGTCTGCATTTCTACAGGAAATGAAACTATCAGGTGACATCTACATCAGAACCCCTGTTAACGCAGAGAGAAAGGGGGCATTGTGGAAGCTTGATGAGTGCATGTACTGTCACTCTGATGCCTCCCTGTACTGGTACAATCGTGTTAATGAAATAATGCTCACAGCAGAAAGAATAATTTCACAGGTTGAACCTGCTGTTTTCTATTGGCTTGATCAAGGCTGTGTTCTGACTCGAATTCCCACCTGCCATGTGGGTGACTTTGAATGGAGAGGGCACAAAAGGTTTTTCCACCACTGTGGATACCTAAGCTTCGCTCTGCATTAAAAGTTGGGCGTGAAGAACATAAGAACTTCAGTTTTGTGGTAATAGACTTTGTGACTGTAGACATAAAATTTTATATACACCAGTAAAGCTACAGTCAGCACATGCAGCCAATTCTTATGGATTCCTCACAAGCTGTGGAGCATGAGTCACCCCTATGTGAGAAGGAAAAGCATCAACTCAGGTTGATTGGCCAAATACTCTGGGTTGCAAGACGAGCAGACCAGATTTAATGCTTGATGCCAGCCACTTAGGATCAGGCATGAAACACACAACTGTGCAGACTATTCACGAAGCAAACAGAATAGTGTGCAAGATTAAGACCAAAAAGTGTTTTTCTACTTCCAAAAGACAGTGTCTTGAAGATGAGTGTCTTCAGTGATACCTCATTTGGAAATCTGTCTGATGGAAATACCCAAGGATGACACTTCATTAAACTGATGGGAGAAAATGGAAAGTTGTCACCACTTTCTTGGCAATCTAAAAGAGTCTAGTGGTTTGTGCACAGCACAATTGCAGAAGCAATGGTGACGTCTGGCGGCATTAATAATGCCTTCTTTCTTGCCACTCTTCTGAACTGACTCATTGTGATGCTAAAATGTCAAAGACAGTTATTGACTCGCTGATGGACTTAAGTCCACAAAGTCGGTCTCTAAAAAGGGACTTTGGAAATAAGCAGCATCGAACTCATTCAAACTCAAAATGTTGAGTGCATCTTTTGGTACGACACAAAAAAAACAACTTAGGGACTGGACTGTCTTACACAAAAGGGGATTCAGCCCTGCAGTTACTCAAGGCACATGGTGTGTGACAGGGGTCGGCAACCCGCGGCTCCGGAGCCGCATGCGGCTCTTTGATCACTCTGATGCGGCTCATCTGCAAATTTGCCGAACCCCCAAATTATTCCGAGAGGTTTCTGGATTTAAGTGCCTCTCCCAGGAATCACCCGGGGTTAACCTTCTCCAATTTTCACTCGAACTACAATTTCGAGGGCGTGCCGCAATGGCATTGCCTTCAATGTTCTCTGAAACATGTCGTCGCGCCCGTCATTACACCACGTCATTTGCGTGCCGACCAGCCATATGTAGTATACAACCACTGATAACACACGAAAGTGACTGCAATGGATATTTGATCAACAGCCATACAGGTTACACTGAGGGTTGTAATATTGTCAAGTTATGTTTGTTTGTTTTTGTTCCCCCTAACTTGAAAAGGGTTTTGACATTTTGACCAGGGGTTACACTGGGACTTCACTCTTTGTTTTAATCCAATGATGAGACAAATCTTTGTTTCTCCTTTTATTTTTGGACTTGATTGTCTCTTTTTTTTTCATTGAATATCTGTAATGTGAAAAACCTTTGGAAAAGGTGGACAAATACAAAAGCAATAAGGGACCAATATAAACAAATTACAATAAACCATTTTTTAACGTAAAAGTGTTTCCAAAAGTACATATAGTACCCTTAACAGCTTGGATTTGGCATTCAAACATCTAACAACCAACCACTTAGCAAATAAAATAAATTCTACACATCAAATCCAAACATCAAAATAATATAAAGTCATCTCACCGTCAGCCACCTTGGTCTCTGTAAACAGTTGTCACTACTGTATTTGGTAAATTCTCCTCGAGCAGTGTTTGTTGGCCTGAAGTTTGAGCTGGATCTGCAGACTTAAAAGGAGTGGATTTGATTGCTTCAGGTGAGAGCCTTCCTGATTACTGATGGACTTCAGCTGTTGGGAAATTGTGTCTGTAATTCCAGTTGTGTCCTCTGGGGGAAATGGGAGCCAAACTCACTTTTGGACATGAGGCCTTCTGTGTAGGTGAAGGCTTTGGCCTTGTGTAGAGTTTGCCAAAACAAATATAAACAACTTTAACACTCTTACTATTATGTGCCACACTGTGAATCCACACCAAACAAGAATGACAAACCCATTTCGGGAGAACATCCGCTCTGTAACACAACAGAACAAATACCCAGAATCCCATGCATCCTTAACTATTCCGCCTCCATTATCCACCCCCGCTAGCACCAAACCACGCTCCCCCCCCAACCCCGCTCACCTCAACCGACGCACGGAGGGGTGGGGGTGTGGATTTGGTGCTAGCGGGGGTGTATAACGTAGCCTGGAAGAGTTAGGGATGCAAAGGATTATGTTTTTTTTTTTCTGTTGTGTTTATGTTGTGTTACAGAGTGGATGTTCTCCCGAACTGTGTTTGTCATTCTTGTTTGGAGTGGGTTCCCAGTGTGGCGCATATTTGTAACAGTGTTAATGTTGTTCAAACGAGCACCCTCAGTGTGACCTGTATGGCTGTTGAACAAGTATGCCTTGCAATCGATCACGTGTGTCTACAGATGCCACTTACAACATTTGACGGGGGCTAGTAAGCTGTTGTACATGTCGTAGAGGGAGCTAATGGCAGTGCCTTCATAGTACTCCCTTATTATTGTTACCTGGCCGAAGACTAGTAGATAAACGCGAGTATGGGTGCTAAGAAATACAGGAGTTTCTTGGAAAATTAGGGAGGGATGGAAAGTGTGATGCTGTCAAGCGGAATTCATATAAATAAACCCCACGGGCCGAACTAGCATTAAATTTTCATATTAAGGTGCGGCCACGTGTCTTAGATCCCTGGTTTATACATAGCACAAATCAATAAAAAAACTCCGTATGCAGTGTTATTTCATTTAACATTTCAAAAGAGTTTTGTGGCTCCCATTGTTTTCTTTATTTTGTGAAACGGGTTGAAATGGCTCTTTGAGTGGTAAAGGTTGCTGACCAATGGCGTAGGACAATGGAAACTTGGTTAAGCATAGAGCCTTCTAAAGTTAATTAATATGGCTATTTATGTATTTTTTGTTATATTGTGTTTTCAGGTAATACCGCTTTATGTGACTTGTATTGGACTTATGTTATTTTTGTTACAAAGTCACAAGGCTATGGTATTTCTCAATTTTTTAATTTTTTATTTTAAAGATAGGACTCATTTGTATACATTATATTACTATTATTTTGTTCACTAAGTAAGCAAAAACAATTATTGTGAAGGGAGTTATTCTGAAGGGAGTTATTGTAAAAGGTGGAACAGGTAGTGTTTTTGCAGGTATCCTGTGGGGAAGGAAAAAATGGCAGTTGCCAATTAAAGACAACAGCAAAACATAAAGTAGGATTTATTATTGGGTAACACATGCTAAACAGCGCATGCAATCTATGAAATTGGGAATGTAACTTTGCAAGTACTACCGCATTTTTTGGAGTATAAGTCGCTCCGGAGTATAAGTCACGCCTGCCGAAAATGCATAATAAAGAAGGAAAAATAAACAAATATAAGTCGCACTGGAGTATAAGTTGCATTTTTTGGGGAAATGTATTTGATAAAACCCAACACCAAGAATAGACATTTGAAAGGCAATTTAAAATACATAAAGAATAGTGAACAACAGGCTGAATAAGTGTACGTTATATGATGCATAAATAACCAACTGAGAAGGTGCCTGGTATGTTACGTAACATATTATGGTAAGAGTCATTCAAATAACTATAACATATACAAACCCTGTTTCCATGAGTTGGGAAATTGTGTGAGATGTAAATAAAAATGGAATACAATGATTTGCAAATCCTTTTCAACCCATATCCAGTTGAATGCACTACAAAGACAAGATATTTGATGTTCAAACTCATGAAATTTTTTTTTTTTTTGCAAATAATAATCAACTTAGAATTTCATGGCTGCAACACATGCCAACGTAGTTGGGAAAGGGCATGTTCACCACTGTGTTACATCACCTTTTCTTTTAACAACATTCAATAAACGTTTGGGAACTGAGGAAACTAAGCGTTGAAGGTTTGAAAGTGGAATTCTTTCCCATTCTTGTCTTATGTAGAGCTTTAGTCGTTCAACAGTCCGGGGTCTCCGCTGTCGTATTTTACGCTTCATAATGCGCCAGACATTTTCTGTGCGAGACAGGTCTGGACTGCAGGCGGACCAGGAAAGTACCCGCACTCTTTTACTACGAAACGACGCTGATGTAACACGTGGCTTGGCATAGTCTTGCTGAAATAAGCAGGGACGTCCATGATAACGTTGCTTGGATGACAACATATGTTGCTCCAAAACCTGTATGGACCTTTCAGCATTAATGGTGCCCTCACAGATGTGTAAGTTACCCATGCCTTGGGCACTAATACACCCCCATACCATCACAGACGCTGGCTTTTGAACTTTGTGCCTATAACAATCCGGATGGTTATTTTCCTCTTTGTTCCGGAGGACACCACCTCCACAGTTTCCGAATATAATTTGAAATGTGGACTTGTCAGACCACAGAACATTTTTCCACTTTGCATCGGTCCATCTTAGATGAGCTCGGGCCCAATCGAAGCCAGCGGCGTTCCTTGGTGTTGTTGACAAATGGGTTTTGCTTTGCATAGCAGAATTTTAACTTGCACTTACAGACTGTAGTTACTGACAGTGGTTTTATGAAGTGTTCCTGAGCCCATGTGGTGATATCCTTTACACACTGATGTCGTTTTTGATGCAGTACCGCCTGAGGGGTCATAGGTCCGTAATATCATCGCTTACGTGCAGTGATTTTTCCAGATTCTCTGAACCTTTTGTTGATTTTACGGACCGTAGATGGTAAAATCCCTAAATTCCTTGCAATAGTTCGTTGAGAAATGTTGTTCAAAAACTGTTAGACAATTTGCTTACAAATTGGTGACCCTCGCCCCATCCATGTTTGTGAATTACTTAACATTTCATGGAAGCTGCTTTTATACCCAATCATGCCACCCACCTGTTCCCAATTAGTCTGCAAACCTGTGGGATGTTCCAAATAGGGGATGTTTGATGAGCATTTCCCTAATTTATCAGGATTTATTGCCACCTTTCCCAACTTCTATGTCACTTGTTGCTGGCATCAAATTCTAAAATTACTGATTATTTGCAACAAAAAAAAAGTTTATCAGTTTGAACATCAAATATGTTGTCTTTGTATCATATTCAACTGAATATGGGTTGAAGATGATTTGAAATCATTGTATTCCCTTTATATTTACATCTAACACAATTTCCCAACTCATGTGGAAACGGGGTTTGTAGAACATGCTATCCATCCATCCCTTTTGGCTATACGTTTACCAAACAATCTGTTACTCCTAATCGCTAAATCCCATGAAATCTTATACGTCTAGTCCCTTACGTGAATGAGCTAAATAATATTATTTGATATTTTACTGTAATGTGTTAATAAGTTCACACATAAGTTGCTCCTGAGTATAAGTCGCACCCCTGGCCAAACTAAGAAAAAAACTGCGACTTATAGTCCGAAAAATACGGTATTCATAACTGGTGCAGACAGGCTTATCTAAATGAGGATTTTGGTTGTACTATGCAGCTTTCACCATTGAGACACTCATTTACTGCAAATTAATTCTGCTATCTGTGTTGTTTTGCTATCAAACAAGCAGCAGACATGTAGCACTTTTTATGGGCATTTTAGAAACAGTCTGGTGCATCTACGATCCATCCCACTTTTTAGTGTGCGCTGCAGATGCGCTCATTAGAGAAAGGCTGCAGTTACTATGCTCAAGACTCAAAAAATGCATCCTTTAAGGAGTTTTTTTTATAAAGCAGACAAGTTAATATATTTTCTATATGAAAAAATGAATGCCATTAAAAAAATGAAAACGTCAGCAGACATTAAGACACATTATTTGAATTTGTTTTAGACAGCCCCTTAATTCACCCAGCATGCAGTCTAAAATTATAAAAAGGATGTTGCTGTCCATGCAAATTTGTTGACACACATAAATATGCATTCTGTGTTCCTCGTCAAACTATGGAGCAGGAGCACAGCGTGAGCACAGATCTTGCAGCCGTGTGTGTAATTGTGTCAGTTTGCACAAAATGTTCAGACGTGCTAAAAAGCGTTTATAAATCTCTTTGCATGTGTTAAATAATTATATTTGCGTCTTCTGCTCCCAGTAATGTGGGCATTTTTCTAATCAGCATGTATTCTGTATATTGATGAAGACAAACACGCAACATGGATTGCATGCCTTATTCTGCTCATTTAACAGACGCAATCCACTTTGTGCATTTTTAGTAGATGCGTGTGCTATCAAGTTTGCACATGCAGTAAACCTGGCTCTAATTGTGTTAATGAAATACTGTTTTGTTTTTTTTCAATTATTAAAACTACAAAAATACTAGTTAAGTGTATAGTAGCTAGCATACCACAAAAAATGGGACACCAACTGAAGCAAAATACTCACGCATGAGTGTGTTGATATGTTTCTCTGCGACATGATCAGCAAACAAATCCATCAGATCTTGTTTCAGGTCACGGTTAAGCTTCGACTCGATGTAGAATTTGTTCTGAAAATGAATCTATGTGAGGGATCTGCATGCATGTCAATTCTAAAACTTTGGATATGTTAGGAAAAATATACAGTATTTAACCCATTCTCTTTCAAAAGTTGCTTACCAAATACATAAATACTGGAACAATACACTGAAGAGATGCAATGTACTTTGTCAGTGCTGTGTTGAAACTTTCAATGAAACTTTCAGGTGGGACGGCCTAAAAAAGGAAAATGTCAAGTAATTATCTCTGCAAGAAATATGAATTAACAGTGGAACATCTAGACTATGAATGCCTCTTTGGTTGGACAAGCAAAACATCCCCCAAAACCCCATCTTACATGTTAACAGCCATTATGCATGATGTCACAGTGCGTGTCTTTTTGCCTCTTTCTTTGGCTTTTTTATGCCAATTATTCTAAAAGCCTCAACATTGCCGCCACTTGTAGTTTAGTGTTTTGTAACATTTACAAGGGTTAACTCCTTCATACAAATCAGTGATTTAAAAAAATTGAATGTGATGTAAATTGCACTCACCATGGTTTCATGCCCTAATGCAAAGAGTGTTGTATATGTGCGTGCCTTTATACTTTGTAAACACAATAGCGACACTTTGACCCTGGATCATTGGTAGATTATCATCAGCATCTCAGAGGTTCCACAGTATTTCATTGTTGTGTCCTTCTTACATGCAGCTGGCTGGAAACTTGCTGCAGATGTTGCACTATTTTGGATTTCAGGTCCATGTAGAGGAGCTCCGAGTGTTGCTGACAAACACATTTGTAGACATAACTGGGAAAACAAAGAAACAGTGGAGCTTGCTTGATTTCAACCACATTTGGGCTTTGCCTGTCAGACATTAGCTGTGTAACTGAAACATTACATGTACAGTACAGTGTAGGGCTGTAGCTATCAATTATTTTAGTTATTGCGTATTATATTGATTAATTACTTTGAATAATGGGGTAAAACAATTTCTAGCATCAATGCGACTTTTAAGAAAATAATTGTTCTAATGGCATCTTATAAATTGCACATAACATTGAAATTGCACTTTTCCAACAAGAGTATCACTATTTATTACTTACATTAAAAAACGTTTTTTTACTGCTCACAAACCCATTATAACGCACTTGGTGTGCATGAAAAGACCAGAGTGATCAGTGTTACATTATCAGTGTATCTGAGACATTAGCTGTGTATTTGAGACAACACAAGTATATTTTAGACATTACCAGTGTATTCCAGACATGAACTGTATATCTAAAACATTGACAGTAAATCTGAAACAATGCCAGTATAATTTAGACAATACCAGAATATTTGAGACATTACCAGTATATTTCAGAAATTACCAGTGTATCTGAGACATTACCAGTACATTTGATACTTTACCCATACATCTGAAACAATACCAGTATAATATAGACATTACCAGTATATCCTAGACATTGCCAGGATATTTTATAGATTACTGGTATATTTTAGAAATTACTAGTGTATCTGAGACATTGCCAGTATATCTGATACTTTACCCGTACATCTGAAACAATACCAGTATAATTTAGACATTACCAGTATATGTGAGACATTGCCAGGATGTTTTAGACATTACCAGAATATCTAAGACATCCCCAGTATACCTGAGAAATTACCAGTATATCTGAGATATTACTTGCATATCTGAGACAATACTAGTATATATTATACATTACCAGTATATTGTGGACAATAAATGTATATCTAAAACACTGACAGTATATCTGAAAGATTACCAGTATATTTTAGATATTACCAGTATACTTTAGACATTGCTAGTATATCAAAGACATTGCTCGGATAGTTTAGACATTGACAGAAAATCTGAGATATTGCCAGAATATTTTAAACATTACTAGTATCTTTTTGACATTACCAGTAAATCTGAGACATTGCCAGGATATTTTAGACATTACCAGGATACCTAAGACAGCACTAGTACATCTGAGACATTACCAGTATAGCTGACATATTACTTGTATATCTAAAACAATACCAGTGTATCGTAGACATTACCAATATATTGTGGACATTAATCGTATATCTAAACACTGTAAGGTATATCTGCTACATTACCAGTATATTTTAGTCATTATCAGTATACTTTAGACATTGCTTGTATATCAGATACATTGCCAGGATATTTTAGACACAACCTGTATATCTGGGCATTTGAAAAAGAGATGTGATCCGTGGGGTACTGAACTAGCAGGCGTTCGATTGGACAACACCAGTATATATTAGACATTACCAGTATATTCTAGACATGAACTGTATATCTCAAACATTGCCAGTATATCTGAGACAATGCCAGTATAATTTAGACAATACCAGGATGTTAACATCACCCGTATATCTGAGACATTACCAGGATATTTTATACATTACCGGCATATTTTAGAAATGACCAGTGTATCTGAGACATCGCCAGTACATCTCAGACATTGCCAGGATATCTGAAACTTTACCTGTACATCTGAAACAATAACAGTATAATTTAGACATTACCCGTAGATCTGAAACAATACCAGTATAATTTAGACATAGCCAGTATATAAGACATTACAAGTACATTTTGGACATTGGCAGAATATCTGAGACATTGTCAGAATATTTAAAACATTACCAGTATATTTATGACATTACCAGTGTATCTGGGACACTGCCAGGATATTTTAGACATTACTAGTATATCTAAGACATCACCAGTATATCTCACTCAATCAATTTTTATTTATATAGCCCTAAATCCCTTGTGTCTCAAATGGCTGCACAAACCCCAACACAAACCACAACGACATCCTCGAAGAGCCCACACAAGGGCAAGGAAAACTCACCCCAGTAGTACGTCGGTGACAGTGACAATGATGACAATGGTACACCTTGGAGAGATGTATACTTGTATATCTGAGCCAAAACCAGTATATCTTAGACATTGCCAGTATATTGTTGACATTAAATGTATATTTAAATACTGCTAGTATATCTGAGACATCACCAGTATATTTTAGACATTACCAGTATACTATAGACATTGCTAGTATATTAGAGATATTGCCAGGATAGTTTAGACATTGACAGAAAATCTGAGACACTGACAAAATATTTTAAACATTACCAGTGTACTTTTGACATTACCAGTGTATCTGAGACATTGCCAGGATCTTTTAGACATTACCAGTATATCTAAGACATCACCAGTATACCTGAGACAATACCAGTATATCTGAGATGTGTACTTGTATATCTGAGACAATACCAGTATATCTTAAGACTTTAACAGTATACTGTGGACATTAATTGTATACTTACAACACTGCTAGTATATCTGAGACATTACCAGTATATTTTAGACATTGGCAGGATATCTGAGACATTGCCAGAATTATTAAAACATTACAAGTATTTTTTTGACATTACCAGTGTATCTGAGTAATTGCCAGGATATTTTTCTGAAACAATACCAGTATATCTTAGACATTGCCAGTATATTGTCGACATTAAATGTATATTTAAATACTGCTGGTATATCTGACACATTACAAGTGTATTTTAGACATTACCAGTATACTTTAGACATTGATTGTATATCGAAGACATTACCAGTATAGTTTAGACCAGGGGTCACCAACGCGGTGCCCGCCAGGTCGCCCGTAAGGACCAGTTGACTAGCCCACTGGCCTGTTTTGAAAATAGCACAAATAGCAGCACTTTCCAGTGAGCTGTCTCTCTTTTTAAAAATGTATTTATTTACTAGCAAGCTGGTCTCCCTTTGCTCGACACTTTTAATTCTAAGAGAGACAAAACTCAAACAGAATTTGAAAATCCAAGAAAATATTTTAAAGACTTGGTGTTGACTTGTTTAAATATTTTTATTTTTATTTTTTACTTTGCTTCTTATAACTTTCAGAAAGACAATGTTAGAGAAAAAATACAACCTTGAAAATGATTTTAGGATTTTTAAACACATATACCTTTTTACCTTTTAAATTCCTTCCTCTTTTTTCCTGACAATTTAAATCAATGTTCAAGTAAATTTATTTTTTTATTGTAAAGAATAATAAATAAATTTTAATTTAATTCTTCATTTTAGCGTATGTTTTTTCAACGAAGATAATTTGTGAAATATTTCTTCAAACTTATGATTAAAATTCAAAAAAATGATTCTGGCAAATCTAGAAAATTTGTAGAATAAAAATTTAAATCTTATTTCAAAGTCTTTTGAATTAATTTTTAAATTTTTGTTCTGGAAAATCTAGACAAAATAATGATTTGTCTTTGTTAGAAATATAGCTTGGTCCAATTTGTTATAGATAGATAGATGGATAGTACTTTATTGATTCCTTCAGGTGAGTTCCTTCAGGAAAATTAAAATTCCAGCAGCAGTGTACAGAGTTGAGATCAATTTAAAAAAAGAGTAAAAAGTAAATAATGGGGGTTTAAAAGGAAACAAAATAGAGAAATATTACAAAAAGAATAAAAACAATGGGAATAACAATATAACAGTAAAATAAGAATATAACAAGACAAAGTAGGCAGTAGTGACCATGTTATGAAAACGTATTGCACTGTTATTGTTTTGAATCCCCTGTCATCCTAATACCCCCGCCCCCCGTCCCAGAGAGGAGTTGTACAGTCTAATGGCATGTGGGACAAAGGAGTTCTTGAGTCTATTAGTCCTGCACTTGGGATGAAGCAGTCTGGCACTGAACAGGCTCCTCTGGCTACTGATAACGCTATGCAGAGGGTGACTGGCATCATCCAGGATGCTTACTAGTTTGTCAACTGTCCTCTTCTCTGCCACCGTAACCAGTGAGTCCAGTTTCATTCCGATTGTAAAACCGGCCCGCCTGATCAGTTTCTCAAGTCTGGAGCTGTCCTTCTTAGATGTACTGCCCCCCCCAGCACACTACCATGTAGAACAGAACACTGGCAACCACAGACTGGTAGTACATCCACAGGAGTTTTCTACAAATGTTGAAGGAGCGCAGTCTTCTGAGGAAGTACAGCCTGCTCTGTCCTTTCTTGTACTGGTGGTCCGTGTTAACAGTCCAGTCCAGCTTATTGTCCACCCAAACCCCGAGATACTTGAATGAGTCCACGGTCTGTACCTCAACTCCCTCGATCATATATATATTCTAACAAAGTGCAGATTGGATTTCAACCTATTTAAAACATGACATCAAAATTCTAAAATTAATCTTAATTAGGAAAAATTACGAATGATGTTGCATAAATTCTTTTTTTATTTTTTTCAAAAAGATTCGAATTAGCTAGTTTTTCTCTTCATTTTTTCTGGTTGAATTTTGAATTTTAAAGAGTCGAAATTGAAGATAAACTATGTATTAAAATTTAATTTTAATTTTTTTCGTGTTTTGTCCTCTTTTAAACCGTTCGATTAAGTGTTTTTTTCATCATTTATTCTCTACCAAAAACCTTCCATAAAAGGAAAAAAATGTACGACGGAATGACAGACAGAAATACCCATGTATATATATATATATATATATATACATGTATATATATATATATATATATATATATATATATATATATATATATATATATATATATATATATATTTACTTATTAAAGGTAAATTGAGCAAATTGGCTATTTCTGGCAATTTATTGAAGTGTGTATCAAACTGGTAGCCCTTCGCATTAATCAGTACCAAAGAAGTAGCTCTTGGATTCAAAAAGGTAGACTTTAGACATTGATAGTATATCGAAGACATTGCCAGTATAGTTTAGACATTGACAGGATATCTGAGACTTTGCCAAAATATTTTCAACATTACCAGTATATTTTTGACAATACCAGTGTATCTGAGAAATTGCCGGGATCTTTTAGACATTACCAGTATATCTAAGACATCACCAGTATACCTGAGACATTACCAGTATATCTGAGATGTGTACTTGTATATCTGAGACAATACCAGTATATCTTAAGACATTACCAGTATATTTTTGACAATACCAGCGTATCTGAGAAATTGCCGGGATCTTTTAGACATTACCAGTATATCTGAGATGTGTACTTGTATATCTGAGACAATACCAGTATATCTTAAGACATTACCAGTATGTTTTTGACAATACCAGTGTATCTGAGAAATTGCCGGGATCTTTTAGACATTACCAGTATATCTAAGACATCACCAGTATACCTGAGACATTACCAGTATATCTGAGATGTGTACTTGTATATCTGAGACAATACCAGTATTGCTTAAGATTATACCAGTATATTGTGGACATTAATTGTATTTCTAAAACACTGCCAGTATATCTGAGATATTACCAGTATACTTTAGACATGGCCAGCATATCAGAGACATTGCCAGGATAGTTTAGACATTACCTGTATATCTGGGCATATGAAACAGAGATGTGATCCGTGGGGTTATGAACTAGCAGGCGTTCGATTGCCTTCTCCAAGTTCGGCCAGTGGTTATTACGGTAGTCCTCTACCGCCATTGCATCTAGAACTGAGGAAGAAAGACGTGGGAGTTTCTCGTCACCCTTTAGTTTCTCATTCGTGTCCAGGAGGGTCGGTCTGTGTTATGAAGTAGTTGCAGATATCAGCCACACACTAAAGGGCATCAACTTACGGAACTTAGAAGTCAAGTCCGGGGTGGATTTGCCCTCAGCAGAGGCTGCTGTGGCGGTGGCACAGTCGGTGTCTTCTTCTTCTTCGCTACACTCACTACTGAATGAGTCCGAGTCCATGAACTCTGACCCGCCGGTCCTGCGGGGTCTCGAACTCCTTCGAACAAAGTTTAGTTCCCCTCTCGATGCTATTAAAGTAGCGGGGTGATGAGGCGCTCTTACCCCGGACAGCTGGCTGGTTAAAGAGCTTTGATTACTGCTGACACAGTAGTTGTGATTATGGTCATCTGTTACGTCAGGACTGTCATCTTCCATAGACTGCATTTCATCCGTCTACCTGGCATCTAATTAGTTGAATTTTGAATATGATGGATTTTACAGTGTTGGCTTTTTGTTTGACATGTACAGTTCTGTTTAGTTCAGTGTTGATGACGGACTGACGGGGGTTTTACGACAGTGTCGTGAAACCCCTTCTTCTTCGTCACGTCATTTAAAACGAGACCAACGAGATGACGCGTGAGCACCAACAGCTGGCTGGGCATGTGCGTAACAAGCAGCCATTGATTAAAGAGATACGAATAGTTAAAAGCATTGCCAGCAGTAAGTCGGGGACCCGTTTCCAGTGAGGGTTGGACTGCGCCAAGGCTGCCCTTTGTCGCCGATTATGTTCATAACTTTTTTGGACAGGGCATTGAGGGGATCTGGTTTGGTGGCTGCAGGATTAGGTCTCTGCTTTTTGCAGATGATGTGGTCCTGAAGGCTTCATCTGGTCAGGATCTTCAGCTCTCACTGGATCGGGTGTGAAGCGACTGGGATGAGAATCAGTACCTCCAAGTCCGAGTCCATGGTTCTCGCATGGAGGAGATCTTGCCCCAAGTGGAGGAGTTCAAATACCTCAGAGTCTTGTTCACGGGTGAGGGAAGAGTGGATTGTGAGATGAACAGGCAGATCGGTGCAGCATCTTCAGTAATGTGGACGCTGTGGTGAAGAAGGAGCTGAGCCGGAAGGCAAAGCTCTCAATTTACCAGTCGATCTCCGTTCCCATCCTCACCTGTGGTCATGAGATTTGGGTTATGAGAGAAAGGACAAGAAATGAGATTCCTCTCCCTTAGAGATAGGGTGAGAAGCTCTGCCAGCTAAGTGAGGTGGTTCAGGCATCTGCTAAGGATGCCAGCCCAACGACTCCCTCGGGAGGTGTTTCGGGCACTTTCGACCAATAGGAGGCCACGGGGGAGACCCAGGACGCGTTGGGAAGACTATGTCTCCCGGCTGGCCTGGGAAGGCCTCGGGACCCCCGGGAGGAGCTGGACGAAGTGGCTGGGGAGAGGGAAGTCTGGGCTTCCCTCCTTAGGCTGCTGCCCCCGTGACCCGACCTTAGATAAGCGGAAGAGGATGGATGGATGGAATAGTTCAAAGAAATACATGAAACATGTTTTCTGTTCGGGCTCCAGTACTCTGGAATGCACTCCCAGTAACAGTTTGAGATGCTACCTCAGTAGAAGCATTTAAGTCTCATCTTAAAACTTATTTGTATACTCTAGCCTTTAAATAAACCCCCTTTTTTAGACCAGTTGATCTGCCGTTTATTTTCTTTTTTCTCCTATGTCCCCCCCTCCCTTGAGGATGGGGTCCGGTCCGGTGGCCATGGATGAAGTACTGGCTGTCCAAAATCGGGACCAGGATGGACCGCTCGTCCAGAGTCGGGACCCAAGATGAACCGTTCACCTATGTATCGGTTGGGGACATCTCTGCGGTGCTGATCCGCCTCCACTTTGGATGGGACTCTCGCTACTATATTGGATCCACTTTGGCCTTGATTCTCACGGTTACGTTAGATCCACTATGGATTGGACTTTCACAATATCATGTTAGATCCGCGCGACATCCATTGCTTTCGGTCCCCTAGGGGGGGTTGCCCACATATGTGGTCCTCTCCAGGGTTTCTCATAGTCATCATGGTCGACGTCCCACTGGGGTGAGTTTTTCCTTGCCCTTATGTGGGCCCTACCGAGGATGTCGTTGTGGTTTGTGCAGCCCTTTGAGGCACTTGTGATTTAGGGCTATATAAATAAACATTGATTGATTGATGAAACAGGACAATTTGAAACCGATAAATGCCTAATAGGTATTTGGTATTTTGCTAGCCTGAAGTCTGTAAAACCAAGGAGGAACTAGTAAGACCGGGAATGTCCGAAGTGTGAAAAATAGAGGGAACAGGTATAACATGAAGAGAAAGGGCATACATGTTCATACAAATAATACAGTTGTTTCTTATAAAAAACTGTTTTTAGAAAATTATATATATTTATATTGTCATTCAACATTTGAAAAGTATTTTGAGCATGGAAGTCACTTTTGACATCCTTTTTAAAATGTTTGTCGTATGCAGCCTGGAAACCGTCTACTGGTGTAGCCAATATTAGGTGCATTTCTGATGGAGTGGGCCATCCATTGAAAGATACAAACAGAAGACCACAGGGTTTTCAATATTTGTTTACTGAGAACCCTTGATGTAACAATTTAAAAGGGTGGAAATTTGTACTCCCTTGAACCACGGACTGAAACGTAAAGTGAGTACCAGGCTCATAAAGATCTGTTCTGCTGAGCAACACATTAACATGCAGCAGACTCTTGGTTGGAGAATGATACCGAATATAACATAGCCCATGAAAAATAAGAGCAACGATCGGTTTTGAGAGGAGCAATGTTGATTGAATGTAATCATAAGGCTGTAAAAGTATAACTTTGTACAGAAAGACTGTCATCTACCCTTTGTAGAGTATGTCTCCTCACCGAATACAAAAATAAGAAGCTTGACCATAAAAAGTAGCTGCCATGTCTGAAAGAACCACCTTTCAACAATTCTCCCCACTTGAATCAACTGATATGAGCATGCAGTTTGTATCAATATCAGAACATGTCGATGAAATGTTCTTTGGCTTAAACTTAAGAGGACTGCTGGAGTCAAAATGTTGAGGGATCATAGTGGATACTTTTAGGTATTTTAAAACATATTCAAGCTACTGCAACCAGCTGCAAAATACATTAGAACACAGTAATGTCACATTGTGGACATATGCTAGCAATTTCTGAATTAAAGCTTATTCTACTTTCACCTCAGACATTTAGGAACTGATGCATTTCCAAAAAGTGTGAATACAAAGATATGGCAACATTGAACAAAATACAAACAGGATTACTGCATCCAATTAAGTAAGCAGCATACCGGTGTGTTTCAGACACAATGTGTGTTAGTAAACTGGGCAAACAAAAACAAGAGACCAAAACTTGCTCCATATTCACACAAGTTGTCACACAATTTAAACTTTATGAAAAATTATAGTTCAATGAATCAAAAAATATATAAAACATATGCAGTATACATGTATATAAAAAGACAATTAGTGCTTTGTCGACTGAGTACTTTAAAGGTGTGTGGTGCTCTGAGTTTGTTCAGCCATACTGTCTGTGGGCAAAGAGGACACTTTGACATCGGTTAAAGTGTCTTTTGTTGTGTCTCTGAGGCAGGTTGTTCCGTCGGCTGCTAGCGAGTTGGCTTCCTCCAGCTCGCTCAATTCCTCTCCCTCGTTGGCACTGCAATCAGACTCCTCGGTGTCACTTCCACAGGAGCTGGACGTCTCGCCCTCCGAGTCGGAGTAAACTTCGGCTCCGTGGAAGATGTAGTGATTTGGTGCTTGGAACAGGTATTGGCCTGCTGTTGGTAGAACAAGAACAATATTTACTTCCTAAAACTGCAAATTATATTCATAAAGTCAGGTTTCAAAGAAACCCTTTGGACAGAGGGAGGCATGTTTAGGAGGGCGTGGCTACATTGTGTACAAACATTATCTCTACTGTTCTTTTTGCTTACTGTCAAGGCGTTTGCTGAGTGGACTCCTGCTGATTCGATTCATCCAACACCGTCTACGGAACTCAAGGCTGGAAGTTTGGCTCTTTTTTTCCGTGGCTTTTTCTTTTGTTGCGTCTTTGTTTGGTAACTCGGAATCTTCGGTTCTTTCCTCGCCGGGGCAATGTGTGTCAGGACAAGGCTGCGAAGGCGAAATGTTAGCTGTGACATTTGGACTCGACGTCTCCTCTGAAGGCATACGGATTGAGTCTGTGCTGTGTTGCTTTGATTCCTCTGGCGCTCCTTCATTGGCCGCAGCATTCAATGTCTCGCTTCGGGGCTGCTCTGGTAACCTGGGGGGTTTCTCCGTGATCTCAGAGAGTCTTATGGTGTTGTAGCATAGCTGCTCAAAGTCCCCGCCTAGACGATGACAGAGCTCATTGACGATGACGTCGCAGTCGCCGAGCAGCTCTACATCAAAGTTGAGGTGTGGCAGCTGCTCTCTGTTGATCAGGATCTGAGGCACTTCATGAGGAATAGAGTCTGAGTGGGATAAGAAGGACAGCTGTGGTAAATATTTTCACTTCCTTAAAGCACAAAGAAAATCCTTCATCTGAGCGACGCATACTTGGGATGAGGGCAACAGGTCGGACTTTCAGAGACGACCCGATGACAATCAATAGATCCACCTCATCTTTGTCTTGCTTCATGGCTCTGTGGAACATTTCTGGAAGATTCTCTCCAAAGAAGACTATGTCCGGTTTCATTATTGCCAAAGGAATGTCGGGACACCGAGGACAATGGGGGACCCGCTGCAGGAGGAATGCAACATAATTAGGATTTCAAACATTTTTCTTTGTCAGTTAGCATAGGCAGCGGAGAAAATACAGATTATCTTGCCATTATGGATAATTTATTGTGATATTTATAGGGGAGCTGCACTTTTCTTTGGAATTTTGCCTATCGCTCACTGATAATGAAAAACATGGTATTCTGTAGTTGTTGATATTGTTTCTCCGTCTTATCCCCCTCTCGTCCCCACAATTTCTCCCGTCTTCCTTTTTTTCCTCTTTCTATCCCCTCCTATTCCGGTCTGGTTGTGACAAACATTAATATAAATCTGTTTAACAAAGTCAAATACTAATAAGCCAACATTAAATCTGTATAGCAAATATGGGCATCTACATCAACATTATGATTTGCCCGAGTAGCTGGACAGGACAACAACAAAAAAAGGCATTCGTCATCCAAGTGGGAATATATAACAGTCAGCATCCTATTGACAGCAGACCTTGTACAGTAAATTATGTTTTATTATGTCTGTTGGCTCAAAGTCTGCTGTGAGTAGAAATCATTGATGTTAAAAAAGTGAGCATTGTGATGGGTTTTTAAAGTCATTGGGCCGCATATGCTTAAAATGAGAGAAATATGTAAATAGTACATGTTATAAATGTGCCTATTACTACATTGTATATGTACTTACAGCCTGTATATAAAACCTTAATGGAACTGTATGTTTTGAAGTGCTTTATAGGCTGAATAGAAACTCCCATAAGCTCCATTTTAAGCAGACTTGATTGCTTTTATTTACCATTTAGAATGCATAAAAAAAACTATGTTTATTCCTTACATAAGGACTGTAAATGGGCAAAATTTAAAAAAAGTGCAGTTCCCCTTTAAGAATTATTAACTTCAGTAATAGTATCTACTTTCTGAGTCTCAATCTTTATTTAGCCATGACACATATTTTACATTTGAAAACAATGTTGAGAAATAGGATAATTGCTGGTTGCAGGAGCTCTGTCCTCCCGTGGTTCCTCCTTTGTGGTCTTGATATTTCCTCTCTTGGTTTTGTGTTTTTTGCCTTTTGGATCGAGCCCCAGTGGGACTGCGCAACAAGGGGTGGCGCTTTGTGACATCTACGCTACTTTCTGGTGCTTTTTTAAAGAACTTTTGGATCTGCCTTAAGGGGCGCCATGGCCATGTTTACACCGGAAATCAGCTACTGTTTCTCTGCCATGCTGGAGCCCGCGTGGAGAGACCAGAAGAGATGGAGAAGGGAGAGACAGGCGGGACCGCGGAGCTAACATTCAGAATTGGGATGGACGGGGCTTTACTGAGCCATGGCTGGATGGACCTCTGTTGAACCCTTTGGTATCCCTGAATGGATTCTCGCTCATCCCCTCGAATTGGACGTCAGCCGAGGTAGTCTGCTTCTTCGGTTACTTTGTTGGGTCTGTTCTTGTCTCTGGCTGTGCTGCGTCGAGCACTGCAGAAGCCACCGTGATGTATGTGGGTGTTGAAATGGGTTTTTGTTGTTTGTCTATGCATTGCGTAATTGTATGTGTGCTATTTTTTTTTCTGTTGTGTTTTACTTTGTAGCTGTATGTAGCTGAAATTGCACCGCTGAAGTGGCAGCTGGTTGCATTAGCGCTGCGTTCCTTTTAAACAATCACAGGTACAAGCGGCCAAAATGAGTGTCCTCCGCCGGGTGGCGGGGTTCTCTCCCTTAGAGATAGGGTGAGTAGCTCTGCCATCTGGGGGGAGCTCAAATTAAAGCCGCTGCTCCTCCACATCGAGAGGAGCCAGATGAGGTGGTTCGGGCTTCTGCCACCCGAACGCTTCCCTAAGGAGGTGTTTTGGGCACGTCCGACCGGTAGGAGGCCACGGGGAAGACCCAGGACACATTGGGAAGACTACGTCACCCGGCTGGCCTGGGTATGCCTCGGGATCCCCCTGGAAGAGCTGGATGAAGTGGCTGAGGAAAGTCTGGGTTTCCCTGCTTAGGCTGCTGCCCCCGCAACCCGACCTTGGATAAGCGGAAGAAGATTGATGGATGGATTTTGTTTTTTAAAATAAAGTCAGGGGAAAAAAGAGCTATGATTGGTCAGCTTGTTAAAACATTTGGATTGGCGGGGCCCACCTTTACAAACCTCTTTTCAAATGGTTTTAAAGCAATGTGCACATTAAAAGTGAGCGTTGTATTAAAATGATTAGTTTTAGATCCAACATTAAAGTGAGTGTTGCTTTGGAGACCATTGTTAGTTACAACCACTCTTACACAGGAAAACGTTTGAAAGAGTATTTGCAAGTAGTTCCCACCTGTGTGTACCAAAACAAAGATTCCCGATGACTGAAAGAGGCTCACTCCGTTCATGTAATTCTGCTGTTGAATAAACACGCTCAGGTGCTGAGAGCAATGCAGAGTTGTATCCAGTTTGAAAGAAACAGCCGAAGAAAAAAAACACAGACGTAACAATTCATTGGCGACGGAAAGGTTATCAGGTTTATTTTCATTTATCGTTACATTACTTGACCTATTGATGGTCCGAACATCAAATTGAATGTTTTTTAATTAAATTTAAGGCCTTAATTTTTCCTAAATCTATTTATTGATTTTTAATGCCTTTTGAAATTATTTTTCTTTTAATCCATCCGTCCATCTTTCTACAGCTTATTCCCTTTGGGGTCACGGATATTGGCAAAATTTACCTAGTGTGTGAATTGTCTATCCGTGTTGGCCCTGCGATGAGATGGCGACTTGTCCCGGTTATACCGCACCTTCCGCCCGAATGCAGCTGAGATGGGCTCCAGCACACCCCGTGACCCCGTAAGGGACAAGCAGTAGAAAATGGATGGATGAATGTAAAAACTTTTCACATTGTCATAATGGGGTATTGTCTTCAGAATTTTGAGGACAAAACATTTTTTTTTTGTATTTTGAAATACAACTGTAGCATAACATTTTTAAAAACTGAAGCGCTGTGACAACTTTTTGAATGCATTGTAGGTTCTGTTTAAAAAATAAAAAATAAACTTATTTCTAGTGGTTTTGGACACTTTTGAAGACTAACACTTATTGATAGAAATTATTCATAATTAATAATTTGAATAAATCAAAAAACTAATAAAGTTTACTATTTTTTAATCAGACCTTAGTCCCATCAATTACATCCAATATGAAGAAGATCGATAAGTGTATAAATCTAATTTTGCAAATGTATGTAATGCCCAGAGTTTACCTGTAAGTAGTTTTACGTGGACTTGGGCTTGCATCTACAGCAAACAAACATAGAAGACAGATGACTGTATTACAACTTAAGTTTAAGTAGTAATGTATAATTCAGAAAACAAAAAATAAATCTAGTGTAACTTCAACTTATATTATAGTGTAGTTATTCTCTGTCTTCTTGTTAACCTACAAACATAAATTCACCTAAAACTACTTTTGGGTAAGTTGAGCGTATCAAATGCAAAAATTAAGTTTTAACGTTTGTTATTTTCCGTCTTTATAGCTGATGTATTTTGGTACCAGTACCAACATGTATTTTGGTACCAGTACCAACATGTATTTTGATACCAGTACCAACATGTATTTTGATACCAGTACCAACATGTATTTTGATACCAGTACCAACATGTATTTTGATACCAGTACCAAAATGTATTTTGATACAAGTACCAAAATGTATTTTGGTACAAGTACCAAAATGTATTTTGATACAAGTACCAAAATGTATTTTGATACAAGTACCAAAATTTATTTTGATACAAGTACCAAAATTTATTTTGATAAATCTCAAAATGTAAACTTGACCACAAAAAATGCCATTAATTGGCTTTATTTTAACAAATGTTATGATCCATTAAACATAGGTTTATCATGGCAATCAAAGAACAATTTTGGCATTAAATGACAATGAACATACTAGACAACTCTCTTTGAGTAGTAAGAAAACAAACGATTACACAAACAAATTTGGCAGAAACGTGTTGTGCCATTTCCAATTATTTTATTTCGTCATGATTATGAGGGGCAAGCGGTAGAAAAAATAAGACAATTTCAAAATACTGTATCACTGTCAAGCACATGTTGCAGATGGCCGAGTCTATATTCTTTTGGCACCATGAAGAACCGATTGCCACTTCTTTTTTCCGTCTTCTTAGTACTGTTTACTTCGTCACCGGTGCCATTATGGAACCGAGTGGCACATGCGCGCGCGCAAACTTAATCTTTTTAAACGGCAAAACAAGTAAGCCTATCAAATGCATTGGTGCTTTGGGGTGAAAATTACCAATGCTAGGTGATAGGATCTATGTGACTGCTGCACCCAAATAAATTACATGATGGCAAGAACTTTGAAAATATAACAGAGAAATTGCACTTTAAGTCACCGTGTGGTTACGGGTTTAAATTTAAACTTCAAACCCAGAGCTAAATGTTAGTCTTATTGATATTTTACCAAATGCTTATACACATACCTGATTAAAGATGTCTTCCCTTACAACTTCACAATCCACTTGGTATTTACAGATGAGGCAGGAAGCAGTTGCAAATGACCCTGAAAGTAATTTCTGATTACATTTTGACATAATGAAGATCCCTTGCCTCCCCAAAAAAGATTGTTGATGAGTTAGGGTTGTCACTTACCATGACACTGGATGATTCGCTGAACTCCAGCCACTTGTTCTAACGTATCAATATTCTGTGTGTAGTTGCGCAGCAACTTGCCCTGTTTGTCCAGCATATATATGAATTTGTGACAGGGTGAAGGCTGAAACTGACCTGGGTAGATCTCCTGTGGCAAAGACGATGCATTGAGCACTTAGCAGAAAAATTGACATAGGCGCCGTTACACCTACACTAGCTTTGCAAGAATAAACATACATTCAGCAAACCTTAGCAAACTTGAAAAATGGCCGTGGGTCTCTTTGGAAGTATTCAATGTCAAACATAGCTTGGGGGTCTGGAAGATCTGGAAAATCGACAGCAAGTCGGGCATAAATTCCATCTCTGGAGCGAAAGTCTGGTATTCCACATGACACTGAAACCTGAAAGAATAGAGGAATTTAATTTAAGCCACGTCCACATGAACATTTAAAAATGTGTTTCTGTGCACTGTGGCCCGTCCACTCGCAAATAGGGATTTTTGTACTAAAAAGCAGAGTGTTTTTGTTCTCAAAAAATCCGGCTACAGCATGTGTGAACGAGCAAAACAGAGTCTTTGGTTTGTGTCAAAACAGTTTGTGACATTATTTCATGTTTTTAAAACGTATAGGTATTTAACAACAGAACATGAAGTTATTGACCTACAACTATTCGGGCTATTCAACTTGCAGTATAGGGGCCAAATCCATTCATCCATCCATCCATTTTTACCGCTTGTCCTGTTCGGGGTCGCGGGGGAGCTGGAGCCTATCTCAGCTGCATTCGGGCAGAGGGCAGGGTACACCCTGGACAAGTCGCCACCTCATCAAAGGGCCAACACAGATAGACAACATTCACACTCACATCTATTCAATTCCGTTCAAAACTAATGTGTTTCTCAAGGGTAAGTCATCCCCCTTTTTTTTTAGTTACAATTGTTTTAACACAATTTGATTTATGTAACTAAGGTTATGCACCTGGGGATAGGCTGATTTTGAAACACTAAATTGGCCCCAGTGTGTGATTGTGAATGTTGTCTGTCTATCCGTGTTGGCTCTGTGATGAGGTGGCGACTTGTCCAGGGTGTACCCTGCCCTCTGCCCGAATGCAGCTGAGATAGGCTCCAGCGACCCCCCGCGACCCCAAAAGGGACAAGCGGTAGAAAATGGATGGATGGATGGATGGATGGGTTTTGCTGGAGCTTATTTCAGATACAGTCATTTGTTTATCGTCTTTAGTTATACTGCTAGTGTTTCTCAAGGTTCCATTTAAGGTCCTTTTTTTTCATCATTTGGACTATTTAACTGGTGTCCTGTGAGTTCAGTTTATAAGACTTGAGACTCACATTTTTGCAGAAGTTTCTCAAAATCACTATAGTGTTATCATATAGATGGTCTTTGAGTAGCTTTTTGCAGAACGTCCTTAAAAACAGCAAAGCGCTCTTGTAAACCTGACAAAATTAATAGACAAAAATCAAATGTCTACTATAGAGGAAGCAAGTTCTCCGGATTATACAAAATAAGACTAATATTGAAGGGAAAAGTTCAGCCCCCCCGTTCTTTGCTTTCTAGAAATGTGTCCCGTCAGCAAAATTTTGGTTTTCCCCTTGACCTGTGATATTTTTCTATATTGATTAACATAGGCATAATATTTCCACAAAATGCGAATGACAGCCTGTGAAAGCATTTTCCCACGTGGACAGAAATCTGATCTTAAAGTATGAAAGTATCTGTGTTCGTGGGGACAGTCTTAACATGGATAATGATATGGCCTAAAATCTGTCACATTATAAATTGTAGCCTTTTGCGATAATGATATATATCATGGTATATTATTTGGTATGCAAATGATAATGGAACCATTTTGAAACAGGTTATACAGGCTCCTAATTTAGTTGCTGATGGATGCAGTAACACACTGCGTCATTTCCTGTGGTATTTCCTCAAAGCCATTACTAATCTACTTGCTAATTTACTGTTAATATCTGGTTACTTTCTGTTGTAACATGGTTCCATCTACACTTCAGTTAAAATGTAATAAGCACTTATTCTTCTGTTGTTTGGATACTTCACATCAGATTTGGGCAATACTAAAAATGTGGGTATCAATCAAATACAAAAACATCAAACACATTTTTTATAGTAAAAGTATCGATCTAACTACTGTAGTACCAATTATGATACTATACTTGGTATCGTTAAAGTCAATATTTGTATTGATCCGCCCACTTTTGATTACATTCAAGAGCTCTAACTTAGCTGTTAACGGTTAGCATATCTTCCTACAGCGTGTAGTGTAGAATGTTAAGCTATTCCTTGTCCTACAGTGATAACAATAGCCGTAAAAAAACAGTTTATTTGCCGCCAATAAAGCGAAGATTGCTGATTGGAAAGTTACTTTGTAGTGTTGAGGGATTTTGGCTAGAATACTTGTCCAGGGTGTACCCCGCCTTCCGCCCGATTGTAGCTGAGATAGGCGCCAGCGCCCCCCGCGACCCCAAAAGGGAATAAGCGGTAGAAAATGGATGGAGAAATGGATGCTACATTGCTTTGAGGACGCGTTTGTTCACTTGTTACTGTCAAATATTCAGGACATAGCTACAATGTGTTAGCATGCATTTTCACATTATGACGATATTATTAAAAGCTCTTTCGTTAGCCAAATTGATGTCATTTATATCATATATCATCTATATAGCACAAACTTTCGTGTGGCCATAACATAACATACTTTAGGAGAATACACATGGTGAATAATACATTGCCTGACACACACCCCAGCACCAGTCAGCACCAGGATCTTTTTGCTTTCGTGGAGTAACCGGACCACATCTTCCAATGTGTTGATGTCTTTTCGCTTCTTTCTTTTGGGAGGTTCTGAAATGTTGATAATGATCTGCCACAGTGTCATGTCATCTAAATCCGGTGGCAGTACAGTCTCAGGCAGCAACTCCCTTAAAATGGTCCTTGGATCTGTCTCTCTGATGTGTTGCTGGATGAAACTGTAGGAGCCTGGTCAAGAACACAATATCTCAGCATTACCCCAAAAACAAGTAATGGGGGCAAAAAAGTGCAAGGTATTCAGGGCTGGGTGATACAAGTATATTTTAAGCAGGATAGAAATAATCTAATGATTTAAAAAAACGCATTACTCATATTGTTAAAATATTTGACTATGTATACAAGGTTACCAATGGCAAATACTTTGCACGAGAATCACTGCCACAAATGTTAACAATCTGAAAGGGTGTTAAGCTGAAATAACAATATTGTCATCTTCTCAGAGAATTGTTGAAGCAGTTGACTGGTTGGTGTTCCTGGCTAACATCTTTGAGGGAACAAGACATGCTTATGTTTTCTAAAAAATGTTCACCTAAAAATTACTGTTAAAAAGGCATATATTTCTTAAGTGGCTGCTGATGTTTTAAAACGTCCTTTTAAACCAGGCACTTAAATATTTTGTTCTCCTGTTTTTGTTATTCGCAGACGATTTGAGCATTGTTGAAGGGTTGTTGATAGAGGATAATATTTTACTTTTCTTTTCTTTCTTTTTGTTACAAAAACAGATATTTTAGAGGCTATTTTTATTTAATATTTTAGGGGTGTAAAATTATCGCATTGATTAGTCATATTGTTAATCACAACATTTTTTAATCGCCTAAATAAAAATGTTAATCTCTAGCGTTACTGTCTCTGTATGTTTGCGAGTTGCCTCACTCTTCTTGTGCCTGACTGAGAGCAACAACACTAGCGTCGCATAGATGGTATGTCAGGAAACTTTAGAAAGTGGGAATAGGATACATTGTATGTGACTAATACACTAAGATATTCATACTAAACTTGACATATCAGAAGTGTTTATTTATATATGTTTAAATATTGTACTTCCAAGTAAATAACTTCATGTGTTTTTGTTACATAAGGTTTGAAACCTAAAATAATGTTGCAAATTAATAGACATGTATGAGACATAAGTGATTGACAGTAGAGCAAGCCAACCAAAGCCAAACATTTTCTGAACTGTTATCAAAAGTTTAACATGAATTGTGACAAATTTAAAGTTTTTTTTTTTAATGTGTTCTCTTAAACCCCTTTTGGCAACATATGCCAGCATTGTGATTAGGGATGTAATAAATGGTATTAATGGTAACCGGGTGTGTAGGAGACAAATAAGGGGCTAGAGGAGCAATGTTAGTGTGGGTGTGTCTCTAGGTTGGAGTGGTAGTAGGTCATATGGGTATATGTGGGTATATGCACAAGTGGGTGTCTACAGTTGTGATCAAAATTATTCAACCCCCACACAATTTGTGTTTTAGCATGTTGGACATTTATTCCGTATTTTGTTTATAGTCATATCAAATAAAGATGTGTCAAATAGACAAAAGCAATTTAAATTATAACACTGTATTTTACAAAATACCAAAAAAGGAAAATTTTCTTAATATCTCATTGACAAAATTATTCAACCACCTAGTTACATGCATCTTTAGTACTTAGAACATCCTGTAGTGGCAATCTTCACCTTCAAATGTTCAAATTTATTGTCACTACTCAACAGGTTTGAGGGAGTGATCCTGCGCAGCAGCAAACATTACAATGAAGTGAGGTCCAGTCAGAAATCCAGTTAATGCATATTTATTAATTAACTTGCAGGGTGAATGAAACATACCATGGATTATTGTAGTGACATTGTGCCATATGTTCTCCTGTCATTCCTGCCTGTTGCTGTGTGCTGTTGGTAGGAACGGTTTGTGCTCCCACACCTGAATCCTCCCTAAGCAGCTCACCTGTGCTCCTATATATGCCTTCCCACCTGCACTGCTCAACCAAGAAGACCGCCACCTTGTGACAAAAGAAAGTAATGCCAACTCAAAATAAGGATGCCTAAAATGGCTCCTACAAACCCTTCGGCAGTAATTACATCCTTCAAACGTGATACATAACCTGACACAAGCTTCTTGCAACGATCTACAGGTATTTTAGCCCATTCCTGTTGGGCAAAGGCCTCCAGTTCATTCATATTCTTGGGCTTGCGTCCTGCAACTGCCTTCATCAAGTCCCACCACAGGTTTTCTATATGATTTAGGTCTGGCGACTGAAGGCCACTCCAGAGTCTTCCAGCCCTTCTTCTGCAACCACTCTGATGTTGATTTGGAGGTATGCTTGGGATCGTTGTCCTGTTGGAAGGTCCAACGTCTCCCAAGCCTCAGCTTCGTCACTGACTTCATGAAATTTGCAACTAATATGTCCTGCTAGGAGATAGAATTCATAATGCCTTGAACGCGCTGGAGATTCCCGGTACCTGAGGCAGAGAAACAGCCCCAGAGCATGACTGACCACCCACCATGCTTAACAGTAGGCAAGGTGTTCTTCTCTTTGTAAGCTTCATTTTTTTCTCCCTAAGACTTAATGTTGATTCATAGGCCCAAAAAGTTCCAGTTTTGTCTCATCACTCCATAGAACAGTTTCCCAAAACCTTTGGGGTTTGTCCGGATGATTTTTGGCATACTGGAGTCTATTTTCTTGTGCCTGGTAGTCAGAAGTGGGGTGCCCCTGGGAGTTTTGGCATGGAGGCCTTCATCTCGTAGTGCGTGCCTTATTGTCTGGGACGAAACCTGCGTTCCTCCCTCTGCAATGTCCTGTTGTAGTTCCTCAGCTGTTACCCGGGGGTTTTTCACCACTGTACGCACACAGCATCCTCTTTCTACCACGCCCAGTTAGTGTTTCCACTGTGCCTTTAGCTTTAAACTTGCGAATTATGCTCACAACTGTGTCTCTTGGAATGTGTAATGTCTTTGCTATTTTCATATATCCATATCCTTTCTTATGAAGAGAAATTACCTCCTCTCTTGACTTGTTTGACCACTCCCTGGACTTCACCATGTTGCAAATACACCATTGACCATCTACAAGTAGCTGAGCGTCACAGTCTTTTTCAATCAGTTTAATTGTTGCTCGTTATGGTTCTAATCACATCTACAGGTGTTTTCAACACCTGATTGAAAAAACCTTATTCAAATTCTGTTCTTAAGAGTTATGATCTTCAAGGGGTTGAATAATTTTGTCAATGAGATATTAAGAGAAATGACACTGTTTGGTATGTTACAAAATATAATGTTGTAATTCAAAATGCATTTGTCTATTTAATGCATCTTTATTTGATATGACTATAAACAAAATACGGAATAAATGTCCAACTTGCTAAAACACAAAAATTGTGTGGGGGTTGAATAATTTTGATCTCAACTGTACATAATTGGCATTTAAGGAGAGCACACACATGTGATTGAGGATAGAGGAGAGGATAATTTCGTTTACCGCTTTACTTTACTATTCTATTTCATCTTGTTTATCACTTCCGTCAGTCATTGTGTCCATATTTATAGTCTTCTGTATTTTGTTAAAAAAATTAAACCCACTTCAAATGCACTACTGAGTTAAGCGTGTCATTCAACAGACAGAAAAAGCATTCAGAGACCTCCAGAGACCAAAACAGGGAATGTAGGGTGCCAAAGCGGTAAAAGTCGACAACTAGTATTACCGTTGTAAATCCAAATGATCAAAAATACTGGTTGACAACTGCACCTTTATAAACTTTCGGACAAACTGCCATTGGCTTAAATGCTAACATGAATACAAGGGACACAAACAACTTTCGCCAAAAAGAAACAACATACCCTAATCTAAATTTATAAAAAACGATTGCTGTCTGAGCAATTAAGATGTGCACATTCAACCTACAAGCTGTGCTATCTTAGCTCGGAGTGACAGATCTAAACTTTGAGGAATATGACACAAAGGTGTTTTTACAGTGCGTTTAAGGACTGCTGAACAGAGTAGGACGCCACAACACCTGCCAGAACACTTATCACTGAAGCGTAAGAAATGGAAAACATGCAAAATAATTGACTTACTAATAGTAGGACTAGAGCTGAAACGATTCCTCGAGTAACTCAAGTAATTCGATTACAAAATATATTCGAGGAAATGTTGCTGCCTTGAGACGTTAATTATTTTTACGGCATTTTGCCTTGTTTAGTAAACAGTAGTCAAAGCTCACGTTTTGCAAGGACTGTTTAGGTATTGCACAGCGTGTTTACATCACAGATAATACACCCCTTGCACTGCAAAACATTGTTATTTTTTAAATACTTTTTTCGCCGACATAACTCACAATGGCAGACGCCGCAGAAAGCAGTGGACAGGAGCCATAGCAAAACGAGGGAATTAAGAAGCGAAAAAAGTTGTCTGAGGTGTGGGAACACTTCACACTGAAATCGCAGTAGTATGCAAACATTGCAAAGTGGCGCTCTAGTACCACAATAGCACAGGTGCTGTAGCACTTGTCAAAAAAGCATCCGATTGAGGCACGTCCACAGGCGAGGTAAGTCATCTTTTATCAAATGCAAATGCAAAAGTTGTGTTAGTAAAATAAATGTTATTAATTATAATAACCAGGATGTGTTCTTTCACTCCCGTGAAGTCATCAAATGCTGCAAAAATGTGTTAAACTAACAATGCTATCCGAGCTGTTGTGCTCAATTAGCCTTTCATTAGTAACCACGCGAAAATAATCGTGAAAAGTTATTCGGGTTATTCAAGTCATGCAACCACATGCTACTTGGATAGCTGGCACTTGTACCCTCTATAGTCTCTGTAGAATGTAAGAGTGCCAATTATGTGCCAAGTTCCAGTCAGCCATATTGGTTCTGAATATGAAGTTGCACTATTCAAATGCAGTTTTAAAGGCACTACCTAATCCACGTTTCATGTTAATATATTGAAAACTGTTCTTGTTTTATTTTTGATACTAACATTATATTTTTATTTTAACTTTCTCAGGGAATATTCATTTTAAACTATTTTTTGTATATGTTTGTGTTTTAATCTCAAACATGTAATTATGGCAAAATAAACATTGATTACTATTTTGCATGCAATTAATGGAATGAACTGTTTTGCATTCTTAAAATTTAAAACTGTTATCATTAAGTGGTTTGTCTTTTTATAGTTTATGTATTGTTGGCAGGTAGAAAAACAGCTCAGTGGATTTGCGTGGAGACACCAACATTTAAACGGCACCGTATAATAATCACCTAAAACGCACGAGAGACAAGAATTTTGTTTATGCGGTCACAACACACAGCACATAGGGTTGTGAGTGTACCTGTTTTTATTAGCACATACAAATTGGCACAATCAACCACGGATGCATTTCAGCTGTGCGTGTCAGCCTTCAATAATGAAAACAGGCGTTTAGGAAATAAAATAATTAGGCCAAACACAAAAATCGTAACATAAAAATATGATTTATTCGATTAATCGGATTGGATAGAATACTCGATTACCAAAGTATTCAATAGCTGCAGTTTTAAGTAGATCTATTTATTTTAGGTATTAAAAAAAGATTTCAGTGTGTATGTGCAAGTACTTCTTGAGCGCATTCAACAATACCATGATAATGACAACCTTGCTAATTTGGGTTGCAATAACCGTGATATAAAATTTTCACATCATCTTCCCTGGTATTGATGAGCTTATCTAAAGCAGATGAAAAGCAACAAATTCAACATTCAACACCAGAAAATTGTTTATACTGTTTTTTAAGCATCAACTATAGCACTTTAAGTAGAACAGAGGTTTTAGTTTAGTAAGTTTATAAAACTTATTTTGTCTTTAAATACTTGTCTTAGTATTAATGTAAAACTAAATAAATTATCTCAATTTGGTGGCTTTTTTTAGAATCTTAAAAAGGTGAAATTAAAACAGATGAATTCAATTAATTAATTAAAGATCATAATTAATCGCTATTTTTTTTCAAATTGCTTGACAACACTGATTATTTATGTGCATCCACACATGAATCTTTAAACGAATAATGTTAAGTACCGTATTTTCCGGACCATAGAGCTCACCGGCATATAGGCCATACCCACTAAATTTTAGAAGAAAAACATGTTTTTCATATATTAGCTGCACCTGACAATAAGCAGCAGAGATGTACGTTGTGAAAGTAGTTTACAGAGGAAGATTTTGTAAATGTTTATTTACATACCTTAATTGTTTCCATACGGTGCCTGAAACACGGCTGATCAAACATAACAGAAGTCATCATCATAGACCAGACCTGGGCAAATTAAAGCGGCCCGTTAAACTTTTCAATCTGGTCCGCCGAACATTGCCAAATAATTTTTTTAGATCTTTAAGATGGAAACTGTAACTGCCATTATGATGTGCTGTGATGTTTTCAAATTACTGTAAGTATTGCACTATACAAAGTATTTCAATGGTTGGAACCTGCGCTTTTGCATAATATACTAGTTACTATGGTAATCTAAGTCACAGCAGCTGAGACGAGGCACCAAGCAGTGTGGGTGGGGAAAATTTCCACAAAGTGTTTCCAGAGCGAGTCTGAAAATTCGGGTGTCAGGGACAGACACGGACAAAGATTTTTACAACAAAGTTCTAAAGCTCAGTGATAGATCAGATTGTAGGTGGTGTTTTGTTTTACCCTTCGTGTTCATATTTTGCTGTGTTTGTTGCATTTTTGTTGCGTTTCGCTTTATTATAAATTATGTAGATCGAGAGGTGGTGTGATGTTCATATGTTGTCAATATTCAGTGTTTTATCTTTAATAGTTAATATTGTAAATTCAACATTCTTTATTTTCATGTACATTCATGGTGTCTCATTCAGTAAAAAAAAATCTAAAATTCCATTCCGTTTTTTTAAAGTGGTCTGTCAGAACGTTTTTAGCATTCAACATTATTGTGAGGTTTTGTATTAGTGTTCCTAAAAATAGATATAGCGGCCCCCAGACACATTTATTTCTCAAAATTTGGCCCCGAGTCAAAATAATTGCCCAGGCCTGTCATAGACCTGTGGAAGCTAGCTCTCTAATCAGCTAAATAGATTTAATAACTCCACGGGGATGTTTTTGTGAATTTACTGAGGAATATGTGAAACTGAAACAATACAAAAAGAATGGTAAGTTAAAACTAACACAGACACTAGTAATCTTGTTAGCATATTAGCTAATGTTGCTTGTTTGATTACATTACCTTAGCATGTACAAATATGCCTGAAAACACTACTATCAAACATGTGAAAGTTTGGTAAGTATGAACTGTTTTGGTTATATTGTAAAACTTACAAACGTTGCTTGGGGTGATGAATGAAGAAACCATATGAGTAGCAACGCTATGGCCAACTAGAGGACGGAATGGCTCTTTTACTTCCGGTTCAGGTCACTAAACCGAAGGAAACCCACAGCACCTGCAGTGAGCAAACTCATCCAAAGATTGGTGCCATAGCACAGACAATAACACACCTTGTCAGTGTCTCGGTTTGTTTTTAATGGAAACCATTGGTTGAATACAAAACATCCCACTTCCAAAGACATGCATCTGGAGATAGGTTGATGGCGGTGGGATGGCGTAGTGGGTAGAGCGGCTGGCCAGAAACCTGAGGGTTGCAGGTTTGCTTCCCAACTATTGACATCCAAAAAAATCGCTGCCGTCGTGTCCTTGGGCAGGACACTTCACACTTTGCCCCCGGTGTTGCTCACACTGGTGAATGATGAATGATAAGTGGTGGTCGGAGGGGCCGTAGGCGCAAACTGGCAGCCACGCTTCCGTCAGTCTACTCCAGGGCAGCTGTGGCTACTGATGTAGCTTACCACCACCAGGTGTGAATGAATGTTGAGTCCCACTTCTCTGTGAGCGCTTTGAGTGTTTAGAAAAGCGTGATATAAATCTAAGTACATTTTTTTTTTTGGATTGGCAACACTAACTTGGCCCTAGTGTGTTAATGTGAGTGTGAATGTTGTCTGTCTGTCTTGGCCCTGTGAAGAGGTGTCGACTTGTCCAGGGTGTACTTCGCCTTCCGCCCGATTGTAGCTGAGATAGGCACCAGCACCCCCCGTGACCCCATAGGGAATAAGCGGTAGAAGATGGATGGGTGGATGGCCATTAGCGAAGAAACATCTCTAAATTAGCCGCACCATTTTATAAGCCGCAGGGTTCAAAGATTAGGAACAAAAGTAGCATTTTATAGTCCGGAAAATACAGTATTTGTTTTAATAAAACAACTTGACACACATATTTGGCTTTGACTTTATCAACTCACTGTCGAAAAATACCGGGATATAAATCACACATATTGATATTCAGCCTAAATATAAGTATTATGAGTATACAGTGGGGCAAAAAAGTATTTAGTCAGCCACCGATTGTGCAGGTTCTCCCACTTAAAATGACATAGGTCTGTAATTTTCATCATAGGTACACTTCAACTGTGAGAGACAGAATGTGGAAAAAAATCCAGGAATTCACATTGTAGGAATTTTAAAGAATTTATTTGTAAATTATGGAGGAAAATAAGTATTTGGTCAACCACTCAAAGCTCTCACTGACGGAATGAGGTTTTGGCTCAAAATTTCACGATACATGGCCCCATTCATTCTTTCCTTAACAAGGATCAATCGTCTTGTTCCCCTTGGCAGAAAAACAGCCCCCAAGCATGATGTTTCCACCCCCATGCTTCAGAGTAGGTATGGTGTTCTTGGGATGCAACTCAGTATTCTTCTTCCTCCAAACAAGAAGAGGTGAGTTTATAACACAATGTTCTATTTTGGTTTCATCTGACCACATGACATTCTCCCAATCCTCTGCTGTATCATCCATGTATCCATTTTGGTATAAACTCAACTTGTCGTGTTTGGAGGAAGAGGAATACTGAGTTGCATCCCAAGAACACCAGACCTACTGTGAAGCAAGAGGGTGAAATCATCATGCTTTGGGGCTGTTTTTCTGCTAAGGGGACAGGACGATTGATCCGTGTTAAGGAAAGAATGAATGGGGCCATGTATCGTGAGATTTTGAGCCAAAACCTCCTTCCATAAGTAAGAGCTTTGAATGGTTGACCAAATACTTATTTTCCACCATAACTTACGAATAAATTCTTTAAAATTCCTACAATGTGAATTCCTGGATTTTTTTTTCACATTCTGTCTCTCACAGTCGAAGTGTACCTATGATGAAAATTACAGATGTCTGTCATCATTTTAAGTGGGAGAACTTGCACAATCGGTGGCTGACTAAATACCTTTTTGCAACACTGTATCACCCAGCTCTAAAATTACTGCTGAAATGAAGCTTGGGCACCTATCTGTGGTTGCGGTGTCCAGTCACTGGAGCTGGCGTGAGAAGATCTGTCATCCTCCTCGGTGATGTGCTCAGGTGTGACAGCCAAACCATTCGAGGGGAGATCGACACACCCAAGAATACCTGAGCGGAAGAAGCAGCACACAAACTACAGCTTTAAAGCTAAAACATGACTATTAACTTGACCCTAACCCTAGTAGAAAGTAGTGTGAGGACTTAAAGGCCTACTGAAACCCACTACTACCCACCACACAGTCTGATAGTTTTTATATCAATGATGAAATATTAACATTGCAACACATGCCAATACGGCCGTTTTAGTTTACTAAATTACAATTTTAAATTTCCCAGGAGTTTTGTCTTCGAAACGTCGTGTAATGATGACTTGTACGCAAGACGTCACAGGTTTTAGGAAGTATGAGCGCTGCGCACACACACAGCTAAATGTCGTCTGCTTTAACGGCATAATTATACAGTATTTTGGACATCTGTGTTGCCGAATCTTTTGCAATTTGTTCAATTATTATTGGAGAAGTCACAGTAGAAAGATGGAGTTGGGAAGCTTTAGCCTTTAGCCACACAAACACACGGTGATTCCTTGTTTAAAATTCCTGCAGGTGAAACTTTCCTATGGATCAGATCGCGGTCAAGCCAACATGGATCCCGACCACATGTCAACCAGCAGGTTTCGGTGAGAAAATTGTGGTTAAAAAGTCAGTCCTTACCGGAGAAAAACTGAGCTTGTGCCGTCAATAGCTGCAGTCGACTCCCCTGAGACACTGCGCGTCAAGACACCCGTCGAGACACCCTTCCGACTATCAGGTACTATTTAACTCACTAAAACACTAGCAACACAATAGAAAGATAAGGGATTTCCCAGAATTAACCTAGTAAATGTGTCTAAAAACATTGGAATCCATCCCAATGCAATCGCGTTTTTTGTTTTTTTTCCTTCCAAGTCCGTCGCTATCAATATCCTCAAACACGAATCTTTCATCCTGGCTCAAATTAATGGGGAAATTGTCGTTTTCTCGGTCCGAATAACACCTTTTGTTGGAGGCTCAAATTAAAAACAATGTGAATATGTGAGGAGCCATCACACGGGTGACGTCATCGTCTGCAACTTCCGGTTGAGGCATGGCATTTCTCTTAGCACAGAAAGTTGCGAACTTTATCGTGGATGTTCTATACTAAATCCTTTCAGCAAAAATATGGCAATATCGCGAAATGATCAAGTATGACACATAGAATGGACCTGCTATCCCCGTTTAAATAAGAAAATCTCATTTCAGTAGGCCTTTAGGTCACGCCGGCTAACAAATGCTAAGTTGCTATCAGAGTTTGTGTCCCGCGGGAAAACATGTTCATTCATGAAAAACGCTTTCCCTGTACTCGTTGCCTGCAACAAGCGACTATATTCCCACACACAGTTGAGCGTCGCGGCTCTCAAAGTCATCACCGACTTCTGGTTAAAAACTATTACGTCCTTAATTTTGGTAAAACGTTCGCAAGCTAACGAAAGGCGCGTAAATGTTTTTGAAAGTCCGCCTGCTTCCCTACCGGCACTTTCCTCGAATGTCCCGAGCATGGCTGTGTCGTGTGGTGTCACGGCGGGCTTGAAAGAGCCAGAGTGGAAGAGTCCCATGCCATTGTTGTCTTCGCATAGCTCTCCCGGGGCCTGCTCGACCGCCATCGCCGGCTTCGGTTCACTCTCCGCAGGCTGCGCGCAATTCTGTGCCGACTCCCAGCTCTCCGTGGCTCCCGGTACACATTCGAATTGACTAGCTTCGGTAGCTTTGACGCCACAGTTGGTGGCCAGGATAATTTTCGACTTTTTGGCGGCAGGCTCTTCCATACGAGATGCGCCCGAGCAGGCCATTCCAAGACTGTTCTCTTCGTCCGCCATCTTCAGCCCGCAGAGCCGCTGAGCGGGTCCTTCCTCTCCGACAGCTGGCTCATTTGCATAAATCACGTGACGTGTTCCCCTCCAGTGGTGGAGCCAGGAACGCCCCTTGCTTCCTACGTCAGCGACATGAAACCATAACAAATAATTGCAGCATTTAAGTACTGTCAGAAAATGTGTGTTTTCAAAATAGTAGTTAAATGTTTTGTCCCACATGTTTTCTCATTTTTTGTCAGCACAAATTCACGCATAGACTTTCCATTTTTTGTAGTTTGTTATTTACACGAATATCCCTTTAAGTTTTGTGACGTCACGCTGGGGCGGAGTCTGTCATTTGGATGCATCATACGTCACATGTGAAAATACAGCTCATGTTAGTAATAGGTAGATTGGAGTTCTCTCCGTTAAGAAAAGTGATCATTCTACATTTTAGAATATTCCCGAGTCGGGAGCTTTGTGGCCAGGGGGCAGCAACAAGTGAGACGATTAACTGTCATCCATCGTTGCACACAGTTCAAGTAGAAGAAATCTCATTTGTTAAATGGAGGCTCTTTTGAACTGCAAACCTGAAGATTTGGAAGATTATTACGGTCTATTGGGATGCAATGAATTGTCATCGGTAAGTTTTCCGATAATGTCTTTATCTAAAAGAAACTAGTGCGAAGATGAAATGGTGTAGAAGTCAACATTAAATATAGAATGCACGGCGATAGTCTAATATTAAGGGTACGATCGATGTACATGAGTTATTGTTGGTAGTTGCACAGTTCAGTGTGTCCGAAAATGAGTAAGAACAGGCCTGGGCAATTATTTTGACTCAGGGGCCACATTTACAGAAAAAAATGTGTCTGGGAGCTGGTATCTATTTTTAAGAACACTATTACAAAACCTCACAATAAAGTCTGATTGAATTCTAAAAACATTATGATAAACTGCCTTAAAAAACGAAAATGGATTTTTTACATTTTTCTATGAACAATAAAACACTGAATATTGACAACATATGAATGTCACACCCCATTTCAATCGACATAATTTACAATCAAGGGAAACGCAACAAAAATGCAAAAACCAGTGAAATATGAACGCCAACAATACACAATAAACCCACTTACAATCTGATATATTAGATAGTTGCTGAATTTCCCCCATGGATGAATAAAGTACTTTCTATTCTATACATCACTAAACTTTAGAACTTTGTTGTAAAAATCTCCTTCCGCGTCTGTGGAAACGCTTCCCGTCCACACTGCTTGGTGCCTCGTCTGAGCTGCTGTGACGTAGATTACCATAGTAACTAATTAGATGACGGTAGTAACTAATCAGATTACCATAGTAACTGGTATATCATCCATAAAAGCAGATTACATGCACATCAAAATGGCAGCTACACTTTCCATCTTAAAGATCTAAAAATAATATTTGGGAATGTCCGGCGGGCCAGATTGAAAAACTCAACGGACCTCATCTGGCCCCCGGGTCTTAATTTGCCCAGGTAAGAAGAAGCTCAATTTATTTAATCCATACCTTGTCTCAACAGTTAGTTATCCTGTGTGCCCGTGTTTAGCCAGTTTATCACTGTATTATAGTTAAAACAAGTGTATAACAATGTGTAATAGGTTTGCATAGTTTGTAGATAGAACAACGTTGACAGAACATATTTAGGTCATGAGTAAGTACAGGTTACACAACGTGAAAAAGACTCCCCTAATTGTGTGAACACATATACGATTTTACACTATTTTTGCATCAATTCTTTATAAAAATTGCGTGAATACTCCAAAGCATTCACACATATGGTTTTCTACACCAACAGTCATCAAATTATTCAAATTATTATCATTTTTCTCCAGATTTTGGCGCGCTCTACCAATCACATTTTTCACCCGATTCAAACCCGGATCATGGGCTTTCCTTTGACGAATTCCAAAAATTCCCAAATTTCCCAGAATTCCAGGATTTCAGGGACATTTTTCCAATTCAAAATTAATTGGCCATTTTTCAAACTTCCACCATTTCCGCATTTTTAAACCGATTCAAACCATTCAATCTTCAACATATTCCACTCATACTGGACATTCACACTATCATTTTTACAAGTAAAAAAAATTTCCCGGAATTTCTGAATTTTAATTTTTCAAATCCTTTTTTGACTTTTCATTTTTTTGGGCGACTACTCCGTCCACATTTTTCAACCCACTTCAACCGTTCCACCGTCCAAACATTCCTCTTACAGTAATTAGGACATGGACAAATTACTTTTTTGAACTGGAAAAATTCCCGGTTTTCCAGAAATTCCAGGAATTTCATAATACCATTTCTGAATTAAAACAATTTTACACTTTCATCATTTCTCGACTGTTTTGAAAAGTTCCAACACCAACCATTCTGAACATGTAAGTCTTTAAACATTTTTTTTTAAAAATCACACCTTTTTTCCATGAAATTCCCATTGAAATGAATGGGACATTTGTCAAAGTTCAACAACTTCCCCATTTTTCATCCGATTCAAATCGTTCCAACTTCCAAATATTCAGCCTGTTCAAAATGTTTCAACAATTAAAAAAAAATCACAGCTTGCCAAGAATTCCCAGTTTTCCCAGAATTCCAGGATTTCTGGGACATTTTTCCAATTCAAAATTAATTGGCCATTTTTCAAACTTCCACCATTTCCGCATTTTTAAACCGATTCAAACCATTCAATCTTCAACATATTCCACTCATACTGGACATTCACACTATCATTTTTACAAGTAAAAAAAATTTCCCGGAATTTCTGAATTTTCATTTTTCAAATCCTTTTTTGACTTTTCATTTTTTGGGGCGACTACTCCGTCCACATTTTTCAACCCACTTCAACCGTTCCACCGTCCAAACATTCCTCTTACAGTAATTAGGACATGGACAAATTACTTTTTTGAACTGGAAAAATTCCCGGTTTTCCAGAAATTCCAGGAATTTCATAATACCATTTCTGAATTAAAACAATTTTACCATTTCATCATTTCTCGACTGTTTTGAAAAGTTCCAACACCAACCATTCCAACTCATTCTGAACATGTAAGTCTTTAAACATTTTTTTAAAAGATCACACCTTTTTTCCATGAAATTCCCATTGAAATGAATGGAACATTTGTCAAAGTTCAACAACTTCCCCATTTTTCATCCCATTCAAATCGTTCCAACTTCCAAATATTCAGCCTGTTCAAAATGTTTCAACAATTAAAAAAAAACCACAGCTTGCCAAGAATTCCCAGTTTTCCGGGATTTTTTCCCCATTCAAAATGAATTGTCCATTTTTTAAACTTCCACAATTCGCACATTTTTCAACTTATTCAAACCATTCCAACATCAACACATTCAACACTTTCCCAAGTTCTAAACCATGCTCCGTTTTTCCTGGAAATTCAAACTCTTCAACATTCAAACTATTCTTACAGTCATACTACATTTTATCAGCATTTCAGTTCAACTTCAGCATCGGAGCATTCACACGCAATTCTTTCAGAAATTGCCTCATCTAGTTTTTATTATTGTTGTTATTCCGCCACTCTTTGGTTCAACATAACTTCATCCCTGTTCATCCGATTCACACCATTCCAACTTCAAAATGTTCAGTCTATCCAGGAATTGTTGGGACTTTGTCAACATGTAGTTTTTTCAAATCCCAGATTTCCCAGAATGCCCAGTTTTCAGGCACGTTTTTCGCATTGAAAATTAACAGGCAATTTTTTCAAACCTACTGCAATTTCCACATTTTTCAACCAATTCAAACCCTTTCACTTTCAGCACATTCCTCGCTTTCTGGTAATTGAAACTAGCAAATTTCCAGGTTCTCAAGAACATTTTTTAAAAGTTTTCCAAAGTCCTATTTTCACTTTTGCTGGAAGGTTTTCGCATTCCACATTTTTCAACCAATTCCAACCATTCCACCATCAAAAAATTTCATATAATCAGGACAACAAAAATAGCGATTACATTTTTCCTAAAAATTCCCGAAATTTCAGGAATACCCATTATCAATTCAAACTTTTAGCATGTCAACGTTTTTCAACCGATTCGAAAAATTCCAACACCAAGCCATTCATATAATCTAAGACAATTGTGCTAAGGTTAATATTTTCAGAAACTCCTGGTTTTCTCTAAATTCTCAAAATTCCAGGGAATTTCCATTTGAATGAAATGACTCGAAGACTTCTATGGATATACAACAACGGAAACTCAGATTTCCCTCGCCCGGACGCGGGTCACCGGAGCCCCCTGACTGTTGTTTGTGCTTGTGCACCAAACAGCAGTTCAGAGTACCCACCCTTTTTGGATACACTCGAGGGAGTATTGGAAAGTACTCCCCCAGGTGATTCACTTGTCCTACTGGGGCCTTCAACGCTCATGTTGGCAACAACAGTGAAACCTGGATAGGTGTGATTAGGAAGAATGGCCGCCCGGATCTGAACCCGAGTGGTGTTTTGTTATTGGACATTTGCGCTCGACTTAAATAAACTTATTTAAGTCGGGGTCCACGTTAATCCATTCATGGTACAAATATATACTATCAGCAATCAGCATAACACAGTCATCACACAAGTTTATCATCAGAGTATATACATTGAGTTATTTACAATCCGGGGGGTGGGATGTGTGGAGGGGGTTCGAGGGGGTGTTAGGTTGGGTTGCTATCAGCATATTTTAGTCATCAACAATTATATCATCTGAGAAATCTCCATCTCAGTATGTTGGTAATGACTGAATTAATTAATTACATGTTACAGAACCGTTGTATTATTCATTCACGGATGTCATTTTACTATTTTGCTGTAAAAAGAGTCAGTAAATGAATGTATATATTTGTGGGCGCTCTGACGTGGGAAAGGGGTAGGATTAAATAAGCTTTGCTTCTTTCTACTCCATTTCGGACATTATGTGATGTGAGGTGGTATGAATTATCTGATGTATTGTGTTGTAAATGTGCTCATGTTCGAAATAAACTAAGAAAGAAAGAAGAAATCAATAAATGGACATTGTAACAGTGTAGGTCTCACTTTGTAGGATATGTACAGCGAGCGGTGAACATAGTGAGCACCGAAAGCATAAGAACAAGTATATACATTTGATTATTTACATTTGATTATTTACAGTCCGGGAAGGTGGGATAATCGTGGATTTTGTTACTTGGTGCTATCTTAGGAGTATGCTAGCTGTTTCCCTGTAATCATGCTAATTTTGGCATGCCAACATTTTTTGCAGGCATTTAAGCTAATTTTGTACTTTTTATTCAAATAAACATGGATTTTGTTACTTGTCGTCATCTTAGAAGTATGTGAGCTCTTCTGCTGTTAGCATGCTAACTTTGTTTAACAACATTTCAGCTAATTTTGTACATTTAGAGCTAATAATCATGAAATGTGTTACACACCCAGTTTCCATATGAGTTGGGAAATTGTGTTAGATGTAAATATAAACGGAATACAATGACTTACAATAATTTATATATTGTGACAGCAACATATACGGTTTGTTCAAAGCTCGCAACTTCCTCACACATTTTGGGCAATCGTCTTAATTTTCCCCAATCTAATTGGTGTCTGAGCAGCACTCACACACACACGCCAATCGTCTGATCAAAAATATTTTTTTATTTGCTGTGTACCGGTATATTAACTCTGTATTGCTCAAATCAAATACTTGTCATCCAGGCCTACTTCTAGTTCCCCTCTACAGTCTTCTCCTGGGTGATGTAATGCGTCCTCATTTTCTACTTTACGTGTATTTTTAAATATATTTAATTTTTATTTATGCAAGGTGAAGTTACTAAAAAAAAAATTGTTTTGCCAACCTAGCATGTTGGATGGAGTGTGATGTTAATCTCTCATCGTCTCTCATTTACCAATAAACAACAACTTTTCAAGCTCAAACCATACAAAGAGAATGCAACTTGTGATGTCAGAGCAGACAGTGGAAAATAAGGATTTTTTTGTGTTGTTTCTTTCTAAAATTATAATAAATTATTACTATTAATAACACTTCATTAAATACCGTAAAGGAATTTTTTAACAATGATTATGTGCTTTTTCTGCCATTTAGTGGGTGATTTTAAGTCTGGGGGGCGTAAAACAAGTTAAAACCAAAATAGTATTTGTTTTCCAATTTTTGTTGAAATGTTGTGGTTTTTGAGGTTTATACGAATAATACTTGAAACATTTATAACAAATTCATTGAAATTACGAATCCATTCAATGTCAAAAAGAAGCCTCAAAACATTACAACTTTCAGAAATGCTATCGCAAATTCAAGCGTTATGACTGCTACCATAACAAAACGCCCGCAAAATCCTCGAGGGACTGTCATTTGGGTTTTCACACAGTACGCAACCCCGAAAGGGACAAGCCGTAGAAAATGGATGGAGAGTTACAGGAATATTCTTACATTCAGTTCATACCATTAACAATATTGTAATGTTCGAAAAATGTATGCTTTTTTTCTTACAGACTAGCCAAATTCTCAATGAATACAAAATCAGAGCCTTGGCATGTCACCCAGACAAACACCTAGACAACCCCAAAGCAGGTACTTTTGTTGGACCGCAGTGGCTTATTTGTGAAATATTTATTAACGTACCAGTTGTAGATTTATTTTATTGGACTTCTATGTTTCCAGATGCTTCATGTTACCTTTGTTGGGTAACATGAAGCTGATGCACATAACAATATCTGTCCTTATTGTTATACTTGATGTCTTTATTGTCTTTGTGAGCAGTGGCTGAATTTCAAAAGCTGCAGGAAGCCAAAGAGGTTTTATGCAATGATGCCAAAAGAACAAACTATGATTTTTGGAAAAGAAGCGGAGTTGCTATCCCATTCCATGACTGGCAAGCTCTAAATGACTCTGTTAAGACTGTGCGTAATGTTTTACTTCAATTTCATTGAAAAGAGGAGAATTCAACATCATTGTATGATATGAAATGGTTACATTTGATGTTTGCAGTCAATGCACTGGGCTGTGAGAAAAAAAGAAGAACCTATGTTGGAGGCTGCCAAGGTAGAAACACAAATGACAACTCATGAAGATGACCTTCATCGTGAGCAGGAAGCACCAAAGATGTGTGAAGCAATGCTATCAAGTAATAACCATTCCACCACATTTACAGTGTGTTGTGTCTGATAATGATCCATCCATGAATCCATTTTCTATTGCTTGTCCCTTACGGATGTAACGTTAAATTATACAGTGATACCTCAATTTCCGTAGCCCCACTTTTTGTATGTTTTGGTTTTCATATGTCGTCTCACACAGTCACCATACGGCCAAACATTGCATTTAAACAAACTAGTCCAGTGTACACGTACATTACGCGGAATCAAGTACCCAAACAAAAAATCCAATGCGATGTTAACTCAATCTCTATGAACAATGGATGGTGGTTCTTTTAGATTGGGGACACTATAGAAATATATTTTTAGGTATCTTTATTATGTGTGCGCGTGGTTTATTTTGTTCATGGAAAACACACATAAATATGAACAATTCTGTCTCCTTTCTTTGTGTCAGAGCAAGATCAGTCCAGCAGTGTGTTTCTTGGCCCTTTACTGTAATCTAAGAGGCGTTTAAGTGCACTGCGTTACTGCGTAACTCTGAGGGTTGAGCAAATTGGCTTTCATACAGCTTGTGCGTTTTCTTTTTTTTTTAAGAATTTGCAAATGCCATACCTTTAAAACATGGGTGTCAAACTCTGGCCCACGGGCCAAATTTGGCCCGCCGTGTAATTTAATTTGGCCCTTGAGGCAATATCCAATCAACATTAGAGCTGGCCCGCCGGTATTATACAGCGGCGGTGCCGCTAATACTCATACTTGCCAACCCTCACAATTTTCCTGGGAGACTACCGAATTTCAGTGCCCCTCCCGAAAATCTCCCGGGGCAATCATTCTCCTGAATTTCTCCCGATTTACAGCCGGACAACAATATTGGAGGCGTCCCTTAAAGGTACTGCTTTTAACATCCTCTACAACCCATCATCATTTCTGCTTTTCCTCTTTACAAACAGCGTGCCTGCCCAGTCACGTAATATATGCGGCTACTACACTCACATAAGTGAATGCAAGGCATACTTGGTCAACAGCCATACAGGTCACACTGAGGGTGGCCCTATAAACAACTTTAACACTGTTACAAATGTGCGCCACACTGTGAACCCGCACCAAACAAGAATGACAAACACATTTCGGGAGAACATCTGCACCGTAACACAACATAAACACAACAGAACAAATACCCAGAACCCCTTGCAGCACTAACTCTTCCGGGATGCTACAATAAACCCTCCCCCCCTTAACAAGCCTCCCCGCCCAAATGTATTAGCCTGTGGAAAAAGTTAATGTTGATATTTACCCCAGAAGGCTGCAAATAGAAAAGAGGAATTACATTTTTTATTTACATTTTATTTAATATACCATTGATGTTTTAATTTTTTTTTTTGGAAAGTTGATTTTGTACTATTAAGTTATATAACCGTTGCTTGTTCCATTCTCAGTCTTAAAGCAAATCAGTGTAGAAAACTGAGCAATAATTAACAATTTTTTCATGCACTTTATCTTGCTACTTCAAGGCTTGACTGATTCATGCATTATTGTTATTTTATTTTTAAATTTATTGTTAGCCTGTGGAAAATGTTTATTTCGATATTTACCTCAGAAGGCTGCAAATAGAAAAGAGGCATTACATTTTTATTGAAATTGTATTTGATATGCCATTGATTTTTTTATTTATTATTAATATTATTATTTGAAACTCGTTTTTGCATGTCACTATAATGATATATAAGCCTTGCTTGTTCAATATTCAACGCAAAACTTGTTTGGGTCCCTACTAAAAGGTTAGTTTATTCAACTTTGTTCAGTTTTAAATTTTGGCCCACTTTGAGTTTGACACCCCTGCTTTAGAAGGTCAGAAATACTATTGACTTACAAAAAGAACGTGTACATCTGTTACAATAGGATCATAATGTAAAGATTCCTCGTTAATTAACTTAGTGCTCCAGACTACAGGACAGTAAAAACTATTCCAATTGTTTTATTATATTAATTGTATTTATTTCTTCATATTTATTTTATTTATTATTATATGTGCTGTTATATCACTGTTAGCTTGTCACTTTGCACTTGTTGCGTGAAACCTAATTTTGTGCACTCACTGTATGATGTATAATGCATATGGATAATGACAATAGTAATAAAACCTCGAACCTTATCGCAGGTTGCAGGGATTACAGTTGAAGGAACACACAGTTCAGGGAGTGAGACCTACCAGTTTGCGTAATGCTTATGTAAAAGAATAAAAGTGATGTTAAATGTTCATTTACCTTATTTTATTCGTAATGTATATTTCCTGCTGGCTCTGCTGTGGACGAGACTCTCGCTGCTGTGTTGGATCCGCTTTGGACTGGACTCTCGCGGCTGTGTTGGATCCACTATGGATTGAACTTTCACAGTATCATGTTAGATCCGCTCGACATCCATTGCGTTCGGTCCGCTAGAGGGGGGGGTTGCCCACATATGTGTCCTCTCCAAGGTTCTCAGAGTCATCATTGTCACCGACGTCCCACTGGGTGTGAGTTTTCCTTGCCCTTATGTGGGCCTACCGAGTATGTCGTAGTGGTTTGTGTTGTGATTTGTGCAGCCCTTTGAGACAATAGTGATTTAGGGCTATATAAGTAAACATTGATTGATTGATGTATTTCACATAGTTTTTTGCATGTAAAAGTATAAAAAAAAACCTTTGATAAATTGTGTTTTATGTCACGGTCTGTGTGAACGGTTTGGTTTTTTTTTTTCCTTAGGTTTCTATATTTCCTGTCCAAATGCTCTTATTTTGTTAGTGACTCTTCCCATTTAGCCATTTTACATTTTACATTAGGTCCGAGCGCTTAGTCACCACCTGCTACTGATTAGACATCAGGACACACACCTGTGCCTGTTTACCAATCAGGAGTGCGCTTAAACCAGTGTTGGCTTCTTTTTTGTTACCTGTAGTTGCTGTTAATTGGTGTTTTGAGCTCCTCTATGCTTTGCATTGTTACACTTGTAAGCTTTTCCTCTCTCCTGTGATCCACTCCTGTCATCCAAGTTGGTGCAACCTGACTTATTAAATGGTTTTATTCTGCAATAGGAATGTAACAATAAATATTAATAATGACAACTGCAGTAAATCTCTTGACAGTTAGTAACACCGTTTTAATTTAAAACTATGGAAAAACTGTGACTAATAACTGCACTTTGATCAACTCAGATTTCGCTAGTTGGAATGGTATTATGAAAACAAGTGACATTAATGTATTTCCCCATTAGGAAGGACATACTCCAATTTAAAGTTGTATCAACACATTGCTGTCTGAGCAACTGATATTTAATTGTGTACGTTGAGCTTACAACCGGTGCCTTCTTAGTACGAAGTGATCATTCTCTACTTTGAGGAATGGAGGAGGATGCAGTTTTTTTTTTTTACATTGAATTCAATGACAAAGTAGGATGCCAGAACACCATCAGTGAGGCTTAAAAAACACAGAAATTGCAAAATAGTTGCCTTTCCAAGAGTGTGTCCATGTATTTTAATTATTTCAAAAAACAAAAAAACTTGGTCAAAATGTTTTAGTATGTGTACATGTACTTTTAGTGCACATTCAACTATACCGCAATGTTAATGATAGCCGTGATAATGTTGGTCACAATAACCATTATACAAAAAATTTAATATCGTTACATCCTTATTCTGTACGTTGCCTCCCGTCTCTACATCCTGGGAATGCACCGCAAGCTCAGGCATGCCAAGTCGTGAGTCGTGAGCCGTGACGGTTTTGTTGTAATATTTTTGGGTGTCTTGGATGGATTGATGGATGGATTAATTTCTTATGGGAACATTTGATTTGGTCTTTGTACAATTTTGAAGGGATCACTGATAAATATTGAGCTATTGCTGCACAGTACACAAATGACCATTTATTTCCTATTTTTTAATTGACAATGTGTATCCAAAGCCTCCTGTCACAAGTGATCTGTTCATACATTTAAATTGTTTATACTAACTTTTGTCATTATTTTCTAGCTGATTACTGCCATCGCCGTTTCCGCTGGGCTGCTGATTCACCATCAAGTCTGCTGCAGAAGTTCAGAAACTATGAAATTTGAATATTTCACGTGCTTTTGATATTGTGTTCATGAGTGGTCTGGCTGTAATGTAATTTGATGTGTAAAGTGGAAATGTTAGGTGTGGAATCTTACCAGATGTTATGAATAATGTTGACTGTTTTGCTGTGATTTTGTGGTCTTTTAAAATGAATTCACTTCCGTCGGCATCATCATCAAAATGTGGGGACCCGTTTCTTGTCCTATTTAGTTTTTGCTGTAAATGACTCGATGTATGATGAATAAAGCCGTTGACATGCATTATTTGTCTTCTTGTTACATGTAGCCGAGAGGAGCATACAGTATGTCCTATTTTTTATCCAGCTGCTATGTTAACCTCTGAAGGTGTTGTCTAAAAAACCTCTATGCTTTTGAGAATTGTGTGTATTCACAAAACCTAATTTTAAACCAGGAACATTTAATGTTTTACTAATTATAGTTTTCATAAATAAATAACATGTGAAAGCTTAGTTGAAACTAACCCTAACACTACCAAGATTACCTTGGACCTTAGCTATGTGTATATACACTCTCAAAAATAGAAGTATAAGCCAACATTTATGTAAAGGTACATTTTTGTTTTCTATAAAGTACAATATTGCTGTGAAGGGGAAATATATTTTAATACAAACAGGTGGCGGTGACTTCCTTATCCCGAGCTGTGATTGAATAGATTCCAAATTTTTCCCACCCGGACTTAATTAAATATGATTAGATGTTGTTTCTGTTAACTTCTTTGGCAATCATTTGTACTTTTACTAACAGGTGGACTCCGACTTAAACAATTAAGTTGTAAAACTTATTCGGGTGTTACCATTTAGTGGTCAATTGTACGGAATATATACTCAACTGTGCGATCTACTAATACAGGTTTCAATCAATCAATCAATCAATCAATCAGGTCGCTTACTTGTTTTATTGTCTTAGGCAACGCGCCTTTGTTTTGATTACTGATCATCATATTTTTATCTGCTGAAATGTAAAAAATAAATACAAAAATTAAAGCTGCAAACAGCGATGTACGGGACCGACTTTTGCTGGTGTTTCCTGCCTTTACCCATTCAACATATCTTTACCTGCACATTACCTATCTTCCCTGGATCCTGGGGTCACACTAATGCTTCTTTCTTTCACCCGTACACGCTGGTGCTTCTGCCATCACCCAGACAACATATGTTTACCTGCACATTACCTACATTCTCTGTATCCTGGAGTCAAACTGGTGCCTCCTTCTTTCACCAAGTCAACATATCTTTACCTACCTTTAAATGTGTTTTGGCACAACTGCAGCCTTTTTTAAGATGAAAATAGCATTTTATATCCATTTCAGTCTGGATGCAAAGCTTTGCACAGTACTGAATCTGCACTTTTAAAGGTTTTTAATGATTTGCTTTTAATGTCTGATTCTGGCAGCTCTGCCATTTTAGTGCTTTTAGATCTTACAGCTGCCTTTGACACAGTTGACCACACAATTCTTTTAGACCGCCTGAGAGACTGTGTGGGTGTCAGGGGGACTGCATTACAGTGGTTCAGATCCTACCTGTCTGAGAGGTCCTTCTCTGTCAGGCTGGGGGACGCCACCTCTTCTATTGCCCCGCTTTACTGTAGTGTCCCCCAGGGATCTATTTTAGGCCCCATCCTGTTCGCTCTTTATCTCCTCCCTCTTGGAGATATTTTTAAGAAACATGGAGTGTTGTATCACTTTTATGCAGATAACTGCCATATTTATATGCCAATTTCAAAAGGCCACAGCCCCCTGACACCCCTTCTCAACTGTCTATGCGACGTCAAGGCTTGGTGAGCCCAGAATTTTTTAATAATAAATGAGGGAAAAACGGAAATTTCAGTTTTTAGTCCGGCCCTTAATGACTTGGGACCATTGCAAAATTATGTGCGTCCCAAAGTCACCAGCCCTGGCTTCACTATAGACAGCAATTTTAAACTAGACAAACAAGTCAATGGCGTTTTAAAATTGTGTTTTTATCACCTTCGTCTTTTAGTAAAGGTTAAACCGTTTTTATCTTTTAACCTTTTTGAACAAGTCGTGCATGCTTTTATTTCAAGTCGCCTGGACTACTGCAATGCACTTTATGCTGGCATTAACCAAAAAGCTCTCTCCCGGTTGCAGTTAGTCCGGAACGCGGCACCTCGACTTTTAACAGGGCCCAGGAAATGCCAGCATATAACCCCAATTCTTCAGAGTTTGCACTGGCCCTCGTTCATTTTAGAATTGATTTTAAAGCCGTGCTCTTTGTTTTTAAATCTTTGCATGGACTGGCACCTCAGTATATCTCGGACATCATCGAAACTTACAATCCTGTGCGCGCTCTGAGGTCCGAGAGCCAGGTCCAGCTCGTGATGCCCAAGACCAGACTTAAAACCAGGGGAGACAGGACCTTCTCTGTGGTCGGCCCTGAGCTCTGGAACACTCTGCCCCTCCATGTTCAAACTGCTTCCACAGTGGAATGTTTTAAGTCTCGTCTTAAGACCCATTTTTATTCTCTGGCCTTTAACACTACGTGAGTTGTGTGGTCCTCTGTTGTTCTCTGTGTTTTTTTTTTTTTTTGTTTGTTTTTTTATTCTTTTTATTTCTAATTTAAAGTTTTAATTGATTTTACCCTTTAAAATAGTTTTTAATCATATTTGTTTTCATTGTGTTTTTATATTGGTTTTATATTTATTTATTTTTTGTTTTTATTCAGTCGTTGGTGGAGCATAATATTGGTTTTAACAAGGCTGGGCAGCACGTTCTTGTTGTTTAAATGTGCTATATAAATAATGTGGATTGGATTGATTACCCGCACAGTACCTACCTTCTCTGCATTGTGTGGTCACGCTGAACAAAAATAAACAGCTTCCAGCCCAGGACGGACACGGCTTACTACGGCAGGACTGAATTATGGTAACCACGAGAGGTCGCCATACCTCCCGGTGACGTCACCAAAGTGCAAGCAAAAAATCAGCATTAGAGCGTTTTCATTTCGGGCCCCAGTACTCTGGAATGCCCTCCCGGTAACAGTTCGAGATGCCACCTCAGTAGAAGCATTTAAGTTTCACCTTAAAACTCATTTGTATACTCTAGCCTTTAAATAGACTCCCTTTTTAGACCAGTTGATCTCCCGTTTCTTTTCTTTTTCTCCTATGTCCCACTCTCCCTTGTGGATGGGGTCCAGTCCGATCCGGTGGCCATGTACTGCTTGCCTGTGTATCGGCTGGGGACATCTCTGCGCTGCTGATCCGCCTTCGCTTTGGATGTTTTCCTGCTGGCTCCGCTGTGAACGGGTCTCTCGCTGCTGTGTTGGATCCACTTTGGACTGGACTCTCGCGACTGTGTTGGATCCATTATGGATTGAACTTTCACAGTATCATGTTAGACCCGCTCGACATCCATTGCTTTCGTCCTCTCCAAGGTTCTCATAGTCATCATTGTCACCGACGTCCCACTGGGTATGAGTTTTCCTTGCCCTTATGTGGGTTCTACCGAGGATGTCGTAGTGGTTTGTGTTGTGGTTTGTGCAGCCCTTTGAGACACTAGTGATTTAGGGCTATATAAGTAAACATTGGTTGATTGATTGATTGAACTAACTAAATAATATGAAATATAGAACTCTCATTTTAGAATATGCTCATTGGGTTTTAAAATATCACAGATTAAAAAAAAACATGCTGGTCGAATTTATTCAGGTCGTCATCAGTGGGACCACGTCACCAAGTTCCAAACACAACAGGGCCTGTATAGTATACACTAGACATGGTGTTCATTCACATGGCCTTTAAACTTTGCCACATAGAATGTACTTAATGCCCCATAACACATTCATACATTTTGGCTTCATCAGATGTTGTATTTATTATTGCCAACTTCCTCCAGGAGGCGGCAGTGTAGGACAGACAGCTTTGTTTAGTGAATGAAAGTAAATGTATGAATGTGTTAGTGTGATGTAAATACATTATATATTGTCAATATAAGTGTTGTATGATGTAAATATGTATAAAAGATTGTGTCTCGCTGTATTACTCAGGCTGCACTACAGTGTCTATTCACAGGCGCGACCCCACTACTGAGCGGTACGGGGGCTTTGACCTGCTCCGTTTCCGACCTGGGCCGGTGTACCCCTCCTTAGACAACCTGGTAGTCCCGAGCTCCCCCAGGAGCACCATATCGGCACCGAACTTAGTGCGGACACCCGATCGACATAGTCCACTGCAGCTCAGAACTCCTGAGCTCAAACGATCCTCCAACCTCAGCCTCCCAGCAGCTTGGATTACAGGCGCGCGCCACCGCACCCGGCGAGGAAGAACCTCACTAAAACAATTGTTTTGCCTGCACTTTAGTGACGTCACCGGGAGGTATGGCGACTTGTCGGATAGGATAGACTTTTATTAAAGTCACGATAGGGAAATTAAGTGGTTTCAGTGCAGATTTTTACTGAAAGTAACACAAGTAAAATGTAATAAAAACAAAAGGGTAGGAATAATACATATTACGCACTAACAAGTTCACCATGTATAAATAAATGATAAAACAAAAAGAGTATCTTAGTACACCGAACGAAAGTTTTTGCACAGAAAAAAAAAACAGATGGCGGACGAAGAGAACAGTCTTGGAATGGCCTGCTCGGGCTCATCTCGTATGGAAGAGCCTGCCGCCAAAAAGTCGAAAATTATCCTGGCCACCAACTGTGGCGTCAAAGCTACCGAAGCTAGTCAATTCGAATGTGTACCGGGAGCCACGGAGAGCTGGGAGTCGGCACAGAATTGCGCGCAGCCTGCGGAGAGTGAACCGAAGCCGGCGATGGCGGTCGAGCAGGCCCCGGGAGAGCTATGCGAAGACAACAATGGCATGGGACTCTTCCACTCTGGCTCTTTCAAGCCCGCCGTGACACCACACGACACAGCCATGCTCGGGACATTCGAGGAAAGTGCCGATAGGGAAGCAGGCGGACTTTTAAAAAACATTTACGCGCCTTTCGTTAGCTTGCGAACGTTTTACCAAAAATAAGGACGTAATAGTTTTTAACCAGAAGTCGGTGATGACTTTGAGAGCCGCGACGCTCAACTGTGTGTGGGAATATAGTCGCCTGTTGCAGGCAACGAGTACAGGGAAAGCGTTTTTCATGAATGAACATGTTTTCCCGCGGGACACAAACTCTGATAGCAACTTAGCATTTGTTAGCCGGCGTGACTTAAAGGCCTACTGAAATGAGATTTTCTTATTTAAACAGGGATAGCAGGTCCATTCTATGTGTCATACTTGATCATTTCGCGATATTGCCATATTTTTGCTGAAAGGATTTAGTAGAGAACATCCACGATAAAGTTTGCAACTTTTGGTGCTAAGAGAAATGCCCTGCCTCTACCGGAAGTTGCAGACGATGACGTCACCCGTGTGATGGCTCCTCACATATTCACATTGTTTTTAATGGGAGCCTCCAACAAAAAGTGCTATTCGGACCGAGAAAACAACAATTTCCCCATTAATTTGAGCGAGGATGAAAGATTTGTGTTCGAGGATATTGATAGAGATGGACTAGAAAAAAAAAAAAAACAATTAAAAAAACAAAAAACACGATTGCAATCGCGTTTCATTGAGACGGATTAATATGTTTTTAGAGACATTTACTAGGATAATTCTGGGAAATCCCTTATCTTTCTATTGTGTTGCTAGTGTTTTACTGAGTTTAACAGTACCTGATAGTCGGAAGTGTACGTCCACGGCCAGGTGTTGACGCGCAGTGTCTCGGGGAAGTCGCTGGCAGCTGTACGGGAGGCACAAGCTCAGCTGATATCCGGTAAGTGGCGACTTTTTAACCACAATTTTCTCACCGAAACCTGCTGGTTGACAAGTGGTCGGGATCCATGTCCGCTGTGATCCATAGGAAAGTTGCAACTCCGTGAATTTTAAACAAGGAATCACCGTGTGTTTGTGTGGCTAAAGGCTAAAGCTTCCCAACTCCATCTTTCTACTGTGACTTTTCCAATATTAATTGAACAATTTGCCAAAGATTCAGCAACACAGATCTCCAAAATACTGTATAATTATGCCGTTAAAACAGACGACATTTAGCTGTGTGTTTGCGTAGCGCTCATACTTCCTAAAAACCTGTGACGTCTTGTGTACACGTCATCATTACACGACGTTTCCAAGACGAAACTCCCGGGAAATTTAAAATTGCAATTTAGTGAACTAAAAAGGCCGTATTGGCATGTGTTGCAATGTTAATATTTCATCATTGATGTATAAACTATCAGACTGCGTGGTGGGTAGTAGTGGGTTTCAGTAGGCCTTTAATATTTCCCACCAAACCTCTTTCTGAAGTTCTTTATGTTGACTTCTTGTGCTGAGTAAAATATCTATTGTTTTTTTAATTATTATTAAAAGCCTACTGAAACCCACTACTACCGACTACGCAGTCTGATAGTTTATATATCAATGATGAAATATTAACATTGCAACACATGCCAATACGGCCTTTTTAGTTTACTAAATTGCAATTTTAAATTTCCCGGGAGTTTCTCATTGAAAACGTTGCATAATGATGACGTGTTCGCGTGACATCACAGGCTGTTATGAATATGAGCGCTGCACACACACTCAGCTAAAAGTCGTCTGCTTTAACCGTATACTTGCACAGTATTTTGGAGATCTGTGTTGCTGAATCTTTTGCAATTTGTTCAATTAATATTGAAAAAGTCAAAGTAGAAAGATGGAGTTGGGAAGCTTTAGCCTTTAGCCACACAAACACACGGTGATTCCTTGTTTAAAATTCACGGGGGTGAAACTTTACTATGGATCACAGCGTACATGGATCCCAACCGAATGTCAAGCAGCAGGTTTCGGTGAGAAAATTGTGGTTAAAAAGTCGCTTCTTACCGGATATCAGCTGAGCTTGTGCCGCCCATACAGCTGCCGTCGACTTCCCTGAGACACTGCGCGTCAACACCCGGCCGTGGACGTACACTTCCGACTATCAGGTACTGTTAAACTCAGTAAAACATTAGCAACACAATAGAAAAATAAGGGATTTCCCAGAATTATCCTAGTAAATGTCTATAAAAACATCAGAATCCGTCTCAATGCAATCGCGTTTTTTTTTCAACTTGTTTTTTTTCTTTTTCTTTTTTTTCTAGTCCGTCGCTATTAATATCCTCAAACACGAATCTTTCATCCTCGCTCAAATTAATGGGGGAATTGTCGTTTTCTCGGTCCGAATAGCTGTTTTTGTTGGAGGCTCCCATTAAAATCAATGTGAATAAATGAGGAGCCATCAACATGTGACGTCATCGTCTGCGACTTCCGGTAGAGGCAGGGCTTTTCTCTTAACACCGAAAGTGTTAAGAGAAAAGATAGGCTCCAGCACCATCCCACGACACCAAAATAAACAAGTGGTATAAAATGGATGGATGGATGTTTACAATATAATATAATATCAAAAGCAAGAGGATATACTGATATCCTTGTTTGATCTACATATTTGACATTTTAAAGTTAAAAACGTTGTTGAATTCATTATTATTTTATCCTGTTTTGCTTTCACCTGTATGGTTGTTGTGTTCAATATTTGAAATTAAACATATTTTTTTAAATATTTTGTGTCCAGTGATGAAGTTGCCGACTTCTTCCAGCAGGAGGCAGTGCAGGACAGACAAAAATCATTGATATTGTTTCGTGAATGAAAATAATGTATGAATGTGTTAGTGTGATGTAAATACATTTTGGAGTGTCAATATAAGTGTTGTATGATGTAAATATGTATAAAAGACTGTGTCTCGCTGTATTACTCAGGCTGCACTACAGTGTCTATTCACAGGCGCGATCCCACTACTGAGCGGTACGGGGGCTTTGACCTGCTCCGTTTCCGACCTGGGTCGGTGCACCCCTCCTTAGACGACCTGGTAGTCCCGAGCTCCCCCAGGAGCACCATATCGGCACCGAACTTAGTGCGGACACCCGATCGACATAGTCCACTGCAGCTCAGAACTCCTGAGCTCAAACGATCCTCCAACCTCAGCCTCCCAGTAGCTTGGATTACAGGCGCGCGCCACCGCACCCGGCGAGGAAGAACCTCACTATTTCTCCATTTTGCTTGCACTTTAGTGACGTCACCGGGAGGTATGGCGACTTGTTGGATAGGATAGACTTTTATTAATTTCAAAATGGGGAAATGATGTGGTTTCAGTGCCGATTTTTACTTACAGTAACACAAGTAAAATGTAATGAAAAACAAAAGTGTATGAATAATACATATTGCGCACTAACAATTTCACCATGTATAAATAAATGATAAAACAAAAATAGAATCTTAGTAATACAGCGTGACACAACCTTTTTCAATATATTTACATCATACAACACTTATATTGACAATCTATAATATATTTACATCACACTACACAAACTCTTCCTGAAGAAAGGTAGAAACTTCATCACCGCTCACAAAACACTGTCCATCCATCCATCCATTATTCTACCGCTTGTCCCGTTCAGGGTCGCGGGGGGTTGCTGGAGCCTATCTCAGCTGCATTCGGGCGGATTGCTGGTTACACCCTGGACAAGTTGCCACATCATCGCAGGGCCAACACAGATAGACAACATTTACACTCACATTCACACACTAGGGTCAAATTAATGTTGCCAATCAACTAATCCCCAGGTGCATGTCTTTGGGAGGAAGCCGGAGTACCCGGAGGGAACCCACGCAGTCACGGGGAGAACATGCTAACCCCACACAGAAAGATCCTGAGCCCAGGATTGAACCCAGGACAACTCAGGACACATAGATATGTTTAATAGTGAAATATTGTATACATACAGTATAAATATTATTTGTTGCAAAGTTCTAAGGTCATGTGATAAGAATACCATAGTTGTAAATATAGTACGAGAAGATGATTAAGTGATGAATTATCATATTTGGCCTTTATGTTTTTTCATTTGGTCTGCTTGCACTTGTTTAAAAAAACAACATGTCCCCTCACCCCTCCCCAAATTATGTTTACTTTAATTTATGATGAATATATTCCAAAATGACATTGCTACATTTCATGTTACTTACTTTGACAACGTTTTTTTCTCCAACTTGGATTGGCCAATGATGCACCAATAAGACAAAAACCGCAGTTAAAAATCTTTTGAAAGGTCCTTTCCGAAATTGTACACATTTTTTACAAATACTGTAAGATGCATTCATATAATTAATCAGATGAACAATCCATGCATTCTTTTTGCGGTACTTAGTTAAAGTTTGTGGATTTCTTCACACATTATGTTGAATATTTGTGTTTGAGATCTCCACCTCATTTTATAATCTATTAAAGCGGCAATAAATGTGTGTTGATACATCCTCGCAGTGTCTACATCCTCGATTTGCATTGTTGTTTCCATATCTTTTGGGTAAATGCAAAAATAATATTGAAAAAATCCATTAGCTCCTGAGCAAAATGCAATAGTGTCATTTGCAAATAGCATTAACCTGGGTTTTTGTTGTGTTTTTTACTTACACAAACAAACGGATACAGTAGTTGTCTTATTAAAGTTTATATAACAGCTTTCAATCTTCACAGCCGTTTTAACAGTGCACGCACAACAGTATAAATGTGCAATTTCTCCTGAGCACCCATCCATCCATTTATTTTGTACCGCTTGTCCCATTCAGGGTCGTGGGGGGTGTTGGAGCCTATCTCAGATGCATAGGACACGTTTGGTGAAATTAATACTTTTAAAATAGTTCATTAAATATAACAGTTCTTGAAGCTATTCCAATGTCATTTATAATGTATATACAGTAAACTATTTTTGGACCCAGTATAGACCCCTGAGGAATACCTTAGAGAAGTACACTATAACTAATAATGATGATGCATCTTCTCTCAGCTTCAATATATCTTTTCTGTTTTTCAAGCAAATTTCTATTCAGTTCAAAACCACCCCGTTAATCTTCTTCTAATTAGTTCATCTAAATATTATGTTCACATTATTATATCAAAAGCATGAGAACATACTAATATCCTTATTTGATCTACACATGTAATATGCTACAGTTGAAAAAGTTGAAAACATGTGTCATAGAGTTTTGATATAAACATTCCAAACAAATCTAACTTTCAGATTGACTGTTAGACAATGTTTGAAAAAAAACTGAGTTGACTTGCACCAACTAAATAATATGAAATATAGAACTGTCATTTTAGAACATGCGTATCGGAATTAAAATATAATTGAGAAAAAACATGCTGGTTGAATGTATTCAGGTAGTCATCAGCTCATTAAAGAAGTGGGACCACGTCACCAAGTTCCAAACACAACAGGGCCTTTATAGTATACAGTAGACATGGTGTTCATTCACATGACCTTTGAACTTTGCCACATAGAATGAAATTAATGCCCCACAACACATTTAAACTTCCATATTCATCTCTCCTATGATTTATTCACCTGTTTGTTTATTGTGTTCAATATTTGAAATTAAACATATTTTTAAAATATTTTGTGTCCAGTGATGAAGTTGCCGACTTTTTCCAGCAGGAGGCAGCGCAGGACAGACAAAAATCAATGTTAATGTTTCGAAAATGAGCGTAAAAGTATGAATGTCTTAGTGTGATGTAAATACGGATTACAGTAAATATTTCCCACCAAACCTATTTCTGAAGTTCTTTATGTTGTGATGACAAGAAAATGATTCTGACTTCTTGTGCAGAATAAAATATTATATATTTTTTTAATTAATACTTTTAAAATGAGATTTTACCAATCTTAAATTTTAAAACATATTTACTTCAACAGGATAATGTACATTGATGAGCAATGTGATTTACAAGTTGCAAATGAGGCAGAATATAAGTATTAGCTGCATTACATCTGTTGTCCCAAACCGAGAAAAAGGAACACAGAGAAACTTTTTTTTGTGTGTGTGTGCAAAATCATTAACTTATAATTTAATGGCAGCAACTCATTGCAAAAAAATTGGCACAGGAGCCTTTTTACCACTGTGTTACATGGCCTTTCCTTTTAACAACACTCAGTAAACATTTGGGAACTGAGAAGACCAGTTTTTGAAGCTTTTTCAGGTGGAGTTCTTTCCCATTCTGGCTTGATGTACAGCTTAAGTTGTTCAACAGTCCGGGATCTTCGTTGTCATATTTTACGCTTAATAATGCGCCACACATTTTAAATCGGAGACAGGTCTGGACTACAGACAGGAGAGTCTAGTAACCGCACTCTTTTACTATGAAGACACGTTGTTGTAACACGTGCAGAATGTGAATTGGAATTGTCTTGCTGAAATAAAAAGGGGCATCCATGAAAAAGACGTTGTGTGCATGAGGCCAACATACAGTATGTTGCTCCAAAATCTGTATGTACCTTTCAGCATTAATGGTGCCTTCGCAGATGTGTAAGTTACTCATGCTTTTGGCCACTAATACACCCCCATACCAGATGCTGGGTTTTGAACTTTGCGCCTAGAACAATTCGGATCGTTCTTTTCCTCTTTGGTCCGCAGGACACAAAGCCCACAGTTTCCAAAACATTTTTGAAATGTGGACTCTTCAGACCACAGAACACATCTACACTTTGCTTCAGTCCATCTTGGATGAATTTGGACCCAGAAAAGTGTTTCTGGGTGTTGGTGATGAATGGCTTTCGCTTTGCATAGTAGAGTTTTAACTGAGCCCATTTGGTGATATCCTTCACACAATGATGGTGGTTTTTGATGCAGTACCGCCTGAGTGGTCGAAGGTTACGGGCATTCAATGTTGGTATTCGGCCTTGCCGCTTACGTGCAGTGATTTCTCCAGAATCTCTGAACCTTTTAATGATATTACGGACCTTAGATGGGGAAATCCTTAAATTCCTTGCAATAGCTTGTTGAGAAATGTTGTTCTTAAACTGATGATTTGCTCATGCATTTGTTCACTAAGTGGTGACTCTCGACTCATCTTTGTTTCTTGGAAATGTATAGATTTATTTTAAAATAATGACCATAACACACATACAGGTGAAGGGAACATAAGTGAGTGGAGTGACATTAGATATACAACATTTTTTGATGAAGGCTGTCTCCCTGTGTTGGCCCGGCGATGAGGAGGTGACATGTCTAGAGTGCAGCTGGGATGGGCTCAAGGTCAAGCCCCACTGCAACACCTGAGAGGGAAAAGCGGTAGAAAATGGATGACTGGGCTAAGCGGTAAGAAAGTTTAAATGCGTTATGGAGCATCAAATGTATTATTTTCTTGCAAAGTTCAAAGGTCATGTAAATGAACATCATGTCTGGTGCACTATACATGCCTGTGTTTTTTTTGTAATTTGTTGCCATGGTACCACTTCTTGTGTATAAAACATGAGCTGATGAGTACCCAAATAAATGTAACCAAGATGTTTTATTTTCCTCAATGATTTATACTGCCATCCAAAATGGCAATGCTACATTTCATGTTACCGAGTGAAAAGGTAACTCAGTTTTTTTTAAATATTAGCCACCATTGAGAACCAAAATGGATTTATTAAAATGTGCTCATAACTTTACACCCTGGTAACTCTTGTGTGAGATTGTTTCCAACTTGACATGATTATTACACTATTTCATCTATAAACTGGAATTGTGTGGATCAAATAAGGTAATGTCGCTTCTGGATAGATTCTAATCATAATACATCAGTCAATAAATTAGAAGAGGTTGATTAGGGTGGTTTTGAACTGTGTGGAAATTTGCTCAAACCAAAAACAATTAGTGAAGCTGAGAGAACATACATCATCATTAATCGTTATAGTGTACACCTGTACGGTCTATGTACTGCGACCATCCATCCATCCAGCCATTTTCTACCGCTTGTCCCTTTTGGGGTGGCGGGGGGTGTTGGAGCCTATCTCAACTGCTTTCAGGCGGACTGTGGTGTACACCCTGGACAAGTCACCACCTCATCACAGGGCCAAAACAGATAGACAAACAACATCCACACTCACATTCACTCACTAGGGCCAATTTAGTGTACTGGGACCAAGATAGTTTATGTCATAAAGGACATTGAATGGCCTCAATAGATGTTATGTTCAAAGAAATATTTCAGTAATTTGGTGAACTTTGTACTCGTGCATTGATGCTGTTCTGTGAGGACTCTTAAAATGGCTGTGATGATTGACAAGCAGTTAGTATTAGCTTGAGAACTGGAACTCCAGTGGTTGTTTGTGTGTTTACTTTAAGTGAAAAACACAACAACATACTTTGTTATTATTGTTTGCAAATGACACCACTGCATACTGTTCAGGAGTAAAGAGAATGTTTTAATACAATTTTGCAATAATGAAGAAAATATGAAAACAACAATGCACATTGACGATGTTTGCAAGGATGTATGAACACACATTTATATAGTGATATAATAGATGATACCATGAGGTGCAAAACAAACATGACAAGAAATCCACAAATAAAGGACAAGCGGTAGAAAATGGATACATCTAATATTTATATGAGCTCTATTTATTATTTCATCTTACCATATTTATATCAATACTGACATAAGAGTCAAACGTCTTTATAATCACATATCAAACCTTCCTAAAGTTTTGGACTTATTTGTGTTTCATTGACCAATCCATGTTTGAAAAAAGGTGACTTTCATGAACTCATTAACATGAAATGTAGCAATATATACGTCAGTAATTAAAAAACAAATAGCTGAGATAGGCACCAGCGCCACCCGCGACCCCAAAGGGAATAAGTGTTAGGAAATGGATGGATGATGGATCTTTGAACAATAAATCTTCATACGACTTTGCCTTCATCAGAAAATGTTACATTTCGCATGTCACTCAGTTTCCTCTAATGTTCCCTTCACCTGTATGTGCGTATTATGTTCAATATCACTCTGACACATAATTGACCCGTGATGAAGTTGCCAACTTCCTCCAGGAGGAGGCAGTGTAGGATAGACAAAAAGCAGTGTTTCGTAAATGAAAGTAAATGAATGAATGTATTTGCATGATGTAAATACGTTATATATTGTCAATATAAGTGTTGTATGATGTAAATATGTCTAAAAGATTGTGTCTCGCTGTATTACTCAGGCTGCACTACAGTGTCTATTCACAGGCGCGACCCCACTACTGAGCGGTACGGGGGCTTTGACCTGCTCCGTTTCCGACCTGGGCCGGTGCACCCCTCCTTAGACGACCTGGTAGTCCCGAGCTCGCCCAGGAGCACCATATCGGCACCGAATTTAGTGCGGACACCCGATCGACATAGTCCACTGCAGCTCAGAACTCCTGAGCTCAAACGATCCTCCAACCTCAGCCTCCCAGTAGCTTGGATTACAGGCGCGCGCCACCGCACCCGGCGAGGAAGAACCTCACTATTTCTCCATTTTGCTTGCACTTTAGTGACGTCACCGGGAGGTATGGCGACTTGTTGGATAGGATAGACTTTTATTAATTTCAAAATGGGGAAATGATGTGGTTTCAGTGCAGATTTTTACTTACAGTAACACAAGTAAAATGTAATGAAAAACAAAAAGGTATGAATAATACATATTACGCACTAACAAGTTCACCATGTATAGATTAATAATAAAACAAAAAGAGTATATCAGTACATTGAGTGAATGATTTTGCACAGCAAGAAAAAAAAACGTATTACAGTAAATATTTCCCACCAAACCTATTTCTGAAGTTCTTTATGTTGTGATGACAAGAAAATGATTCTGACTTCTTGTGCAGAATAAAATATTATGATTTTTTTTTAAATTAATATTTAAAAAAAAAGATTTTACCTATCTTAAATTTTAAAACATATTTACTTCAACAGGACAATGCACATTGATGAGCAATGTGAATTACAAGTTGCAAATGAGGCAGAATATAAGTAATAGCTGCATTACATCTGTTGTCCCAAACCGAGAAAAAGGAACACAGAAAAACTTTTTTTTTTTTTTTTTTTGTGCAAAATCATTAACTTATAATTTAATGGCAGCAACTCATTGCCAAAAAGTTGGCACAGGAGCATTTTTACCACTGTGTTACGTGGCCTTTTCTTTTAACAACACTCAGTAAACGTTTGGGAACTGAGGAGACCAGTTTTTGAAGCTTTTTCAGGTGGAGTTCTTTCCCATTCTGGCTTGATGTACAGCTTAAGTTGTTCAACAGTCCGGGATCTCCGTTGTCATATTTTACGCTTCATAATGCGCCACACATTTTAAATCGGAGACAGGTCTGGACTACAGACAGGACAGTCTAGTACCCGCACTCTTTTACTACGAAGACACGTGGTTGTAACACGTGCAGAATGTGGCTTGGCATTGTCTTGCTGAAATAAGCAGGGGCGTCCATGAAAAAGACGTTGCTTGCATGATGCCAACATATGTTGCTCCAAAACCTGTATGTACCTTTCAGCATTAATGGTGCCTTCACAGATGTGTAAGTTACCCATGCTTTTGGCCACTAATACACCCCCATACCAGATGCTGGGTTTTGAACTTTGCGCCTAGAACAATTCGGATGGTTCCAACCTCTTTGGTCTGGAGGACACAACGCCCACATTTCCCCCAACAATTTTAAATGTGGACTCTTCAGACCACAGAACACATTTACACTTTGCTTCAGTCCACCTAAGATGAGTTCGGGCCCAGCGAAGTGTTTCTGGGTTTTGTTGATAAATGGCTTTCGCTTTGCATAGTAGAGTTTTAGCTGAGCCCATGTGGTGATATCCTTCACACAATGATGGTGATTTTTGATGCACTACCGCCTGAGTGGTCGAAGGTCATGGGCATTCAATGTTGGTATTCGGCCTTGCCGCTTACGTGCAGTGATTTCTCCAGAATCTCTGAACCTTTTAAAGATATTACGGACCTTAGATGGGGAAATCCCTAAATACCTTTCAATAGCTTGTTGTGAAATTTTGTTCTTAAACTGACGATTTGCTCATGCATTTGTTCACAAAGTGGTGACTCTCGACTCATCCTTGTTTCATGGAAATGTATAGATTTATTTTTAAATAATGACCATAACACACATACAGATGAAGGGAACATAAGTGAGTGGAGTGACATTAGAATACACAACATTTTTTGATGAAGGCTGTCTCCCTGTGTTGGCCCGGCGATGAGGAGGTGACATGTCTAGAGTGTACACCGCCTTCTGCCCGAGTGCAGCTGGTATGGGCTCAAGGTCAAGCCCCACTGCAACGCCTGACAGGGAAAAGCGGTAGAAAATGGATGACTGGGCTAAGCGGTAAGAAAGTTTAAATGTGTTACTGAGCATCAAATGTATTATTTTCTTGCAAAGTTCAAAAGCCATGTAAATGAACATCATGTCTGGTGCACTATACAGGCCTGTGTTTTTTTTGTAATTTGTTGCCATGGTACCACTTCTTGTGTATAAAAAATGAACTGATGAGTACCCAAATAAATTTAACCAGGATGTTTTATTTTCCTCAATGATTTATACTGCCATCCAAAATGGCAATGCTACATTTCATGTTACCGAGTGAAAAGGTAACTCAGTTTTTTTTAAATATTAGCCACCATTGAGAACCAAAGTGGATTTATTAAAATGTGCTCATAACTTTACACCCTGGTAACTCTTGTGTGAGATTGTTTCCAACTTGATTGGATTATTACACTATTTCATCTATAAACTGGAATTGTGTGGATCAAATTAGGTAATGTTGCTTTGGATAGATTCTAATCATAATACATCAGTCAATAAATTAGAAGAGGTTGATTAGGGTGGTTTTGAACTGTGTGGAAATTTGCTCAGACAAAAAACAATTAGTGAAGCTGAGAGAACATACATCATCATTAATAGTTATAGTATACGCCTGTACGGTCTATGTACTGCGACCATCCATCCATCCAGCCATTTTCTACCGCTTGTCCCTTTTAGGGTGGCGTGGGGTGTTGGAGCCTATCTCAACTGCTTTCAGGTGGAAGGTGGTGTACACCCTGGACAAGTTGCCACCTCATCACACATAGACAACATCCACACTCACATTCACTCACTAGGGCCAATTTAGTGTACCGGGACCAATATATTTTATGTCATAAAGGACATTGAATGGTCTTAAAAGATTTCATGTTCAAAGAAATATTTCAGTAATTTGGTGAACTGTGTACTTGTGCATTGATGCTGTTCTGTGAGCACTCTTAAAATGGCTGTGATGATTGACAAGCAGTTAGTATTAGCTTGAGAACTGGAACTCCAGTGGTTGTTTTTGTGTGTACTTTAAGTGAAAAACACAACAACATACTTTGTTATTATTGTTTGCAAATGACACCACTGCATACTGTTCAGGAGTAAAGAGAATGTTTTAATACCATTTTGCAATTACTAAGAAGATATGAAAACAACAATGCAAATTGACGATGTTCGCAAGGATGTATGAACACACATTTATATAGTGCTATAATACATGATACAATGAGGTGCAAAACGAAGTGCATGGCAAGACATTCGCAATTAAAGGACACGCGGTAGAAAATGGAGACATCTAATATTTATATGAACTCTGATTATTATTTTATCTTACCATATTTATATCAATACTGACATAAGAGTCGAAAGTCTGTATAAGCACATATCAAACATTCTTAAAGTTTTGGACTTAATGGTTTTTCATTGACCAATCCATGTTTGAAAAACGTCACTTTCACTAACTCATTAACATGAAATGTAGCAATATATACAGTACATCAGAAATTAAAAAAACAAATAGCTGAGATAGGCACCAGCGCCCCCCCGCGACCCCAAAGGGAATAAGTGTTAGGAAATGGATGGGTGATGGATCTTTGATCATTAAACCTTCATACAACTTTGCCTTCATCAGAAAATGTTAAATTTTGCATGTCACTCAGTTTTCCTCTAATGTTCCCTTCACCTGTATGTGCGTATTATGTTCAATATCACTCTGACACATACTTGACCCGTGATGAAGTTGCCAACTTCCTCCAGGAGGAGGCAGTGTAGGACAGACAAAAAGCAGTGTTAGTGAGGGGAAGTAAATGTATGAATGTGTTAGTGTGATGTAAATACATTATATATTGTCAGTATAAGTGTTGTTTGATGTAAATATGTATAAAAGACTGTGTCTCGCTGTATTACTCAGGCTGCACTACAGTGTCTATTCACAGGCGCGATCCCACTACTGAGCGGTACGGGGGCTTTGACCTGCACCGTTTCCGACCTGGGCCGGTGCACCCCTCCTTAGACGACCTGGTAGTCCCGAGCTCGCCCAGGAGCACCATATCGGCACCGAATTTAGTGCGGACACCCGATCGACATAGTCCACTGCAGCTCAGAACTCCTGAGCTCAAACGATCCTCCAACCTCAGCCTCCCAGTAGCTTGGATTACAGGCGCGCGCCACCGCACCCGGCGAGGAAGACCCTCACTATTTCTCTATTTTACTTGCACTTTAGTGACGTCACCGGGAGGTATGGCGACTTGTTGGATAGGATAGACTTTTATTAATTTCAAAATGGGGAAATGATGTGGTTTCAGTGCAAATTTTTACTTACAGTAACACAAGTAAAATGTAATGAAAAACAAAAAGGTATGAATAATACATATTACGCACTAACAAGTTCACCATATATAGATCAATAACAAAACCAAAAGAGTATCTTAGTACACTGAGCGAAGGTTTTTGCACAGCAAGAAAAAAAAAAGGATCACAGTAAATATTTCCCACCAAACCCATTTCTGAAGTTTTTTATGTTGTGATGACAAAAAAATGATTTTGACTTCCATCCATCCATTTCCTACCGCTTATTCCCTTTTGGGGTCACGGGGGGCGCTGGCGCCTATCTCAGCTACAATTGGGCGGAAGGCGGGACTTCTTGTGCAGAATATAATATTATTATTTTTTTTTAAATTATTTTTTTTAAAATAAGATGTACTTGACCTATCTTTAATTTTAAAACATATTTACTTCAACAGGACAATGCACATTGATGAGCAATGTGATTTACAAGTTGCAAATGAGGCAGAATATAAGTATTAGCTATATTACATCTGTTGTCCCAAACCGAGAAAAAAGAACACAGAGAAACTATTTTTTTTTTTGGTGCAAAATCATTAACTTATAATTTAATGGCAGCAACTCATTGCAAACAAGTTGGCACAGGAGCATTTTTACCACTGTGTTACATGGCCTTTCCTTTTAACAACACTCAGTAAACGTTTGGGAACTGAGGAGACATGTCCAGAGTGTAATCCTGCCTTCTGCCCGAGTGCAGCTGGGATGGGCTCAAGCCACACTTCAATGCCTGAGAGGGACAAGCGGTAGAAAATGGATGACTGGGCTAAGCGGTAAGAAAGTTTAAATGTGTTTATTCTTTCTTGCCAAGTTCAAAGGTCATGTAAATGAACATCATGTCTAGTGCACTACACAGGCCTGTGTTTTGTTTGTAATTTGTTGCCAAGGTCCCACTTCTTGTGTATAAAAAATTAGCTGATGAGTACCCAAATAAATTTAACCAGCATGTTTTATTTTCCAAAATGATTTATACTTCAATCCATAATGGCAATGCTACATTTCATGTTACCTATAGTAAAAAGATAACTCAGTTTTTTTTAACATTAGCCACCATTGAGAACCAAAGTGGATTTATTAAAATGTGCTCATAACTTTTCACCCTGGTAACTCTTGTGGTAGATTGTTTCCAACTTGATATGATTAATACACCTATTTCATATATAAGCTGAAAATGTGTGGAAGGCTTTACACTGCTGACATGTCTGATAAGCACATGGCTGCCTCCGTCACTTCTCAGCTGAAGGATGTCCTGAACAAAATAGATCAAAGCTATCTTCCAGGGAAATTCAAGGTCTGGTGTTACCAGTTCACCTTATACCATTGCCTGATGTGGTCCTTGAAGTTGTGCGACATCACCTCCACAACAGTCCTCAAAATGGACTCAAAAGCCAATAACTACATCCGCAAAATGGCTGGGCATTCCCAGATGTCTTTCCAACACGGCGCTGTTTGAAAGGGCCATTCTGAAGCTGCCACTGAAATCCATCAGCTTGGGCTACAAACAGGAGAAGGTGAGGCTTGTGTTTTAGCTCAGAGACTCACCTGATCCGTCTGTCCGTAACACTAAGACCCAAGTCTGTACAGGGCGTAAGTGGAATGCTATGCAGACAGTAGACCAGGCCATCGTCCGACTGAAACACCAGGAGATGGTAGGACAGATACAGTCTGGTGGAGCCGGCTTCAGATGGGGAACAGCATCCAAGATGTGGTCCAAAGCCTCAAGGAAGGAAAGAAAAGATCTGGTGATCTCAGAAGTGGTCAAGATGGAAGAGGAGAGCTATATGATCAAGGCTGTGGGCCAACAGCAGCAAGGGAGATGGACCAATTGGGAGGCCGTTGTCAACAGAGTTGTTACATGGGCAGACATGTGGTAGATGCCCCAGGCGAGGCTAAGTTTCCTCCTCAGGGCCACGTACGATACCCTCCCCAGTCCCAGGAACTTGCATGTTTGGTACGGGGCAGAGGTGACCTGCCAGCTCTGTGACTCCCAGAACCCAAGCTTGCATCACACTCTTTCTGGCTGCAAGGTGGCTTTGTCGCAGGGCCGGTATGGTTGGCGGCACGACCGCGTCCTGCGGAAGCTACCTGATATTCTGGAGGCACGCAGAGTGGAAGCAAATGGGGCCAGTTCGGGAACAGCACAGTGATCGCTTAAGTTTGTCAAGCAAGGTGGCCAGCCTCACAGCAGCAGCAAGAGCATCCAGTACCTCCTGTCAGCTGGCGGCGAGTGGAACATGAGGGCTGATCTAGATCGTCAGTTGAAGTTCCCTCAAGAGATTACAACAACCATGTTATGCCCAGACATTGTCCTGTGGTCCACTTCTAGTAAAACTGTCATCATGGTAGAACTAATGGTATCATGGGAAGAGGGAATGGAGGCTAACTTTGAAAGAAAGAGGGACAAGTATTCAGAGCTGGCAAGCGAGTGCGCACAAGCAGGATGGAGGCCCTTCACCTATCCAGTAGAAGTTGGCTGTAGAGGCTACACTGGAGCGTCCACTCAGCGGCTCCTAAAGTCCCTCGGGATCAAAGGCTCCAACCGAAAGAAGGCCCTCAAAGCCCTGGCAGAGGAGGCAGAACAAGGGAGCTTCTGGTTGTGGCTCAGAAGAAATGACAAGGCTTGGGGAAAGCAGGGCGTGTAGACAGGAAGTAACATGGGTCTCAAACCATGATAAGGTATATGCGGTCAGGCCTACGCTTGACTCAGGGAGATGGACGTCCCTGCTATGCATAGTCCCTTAGGACTCTTTCCATATACACAACAGCAATAACACCGGGGTTGGAATGTGGGTACAGTATGGATCCTTTAGCTGGCTGCAGGGGGCGGCAGGGAGACGTCCCTGTCACTGCTCCAATACCCAGAGATGTTCCTGGATTAAATGAGCGAAACATCCGTGAATGGCGGCTCCCGGCTGATGACCCTGCAGCCAGCACCACATGGCACTGTCGGAGGTGTGTCAGGCAGTAATGCCCTGCAAGTGTTGACTTGTGCTTACATCTTGTTGTCTTGCTTTGGATGAATTCTAATCATAATACATACGTCAATAAATTAGAAGAGGTTGATTAGGGTGGTTTTGAACTGTGTGGAAATTTGCTAGAACCAAAAATAATTAGTGAAGCTGAGAGAACATACATCATCATTAATAGTTATAGTGTAGGCCTGTACGGTCTATGTCCATCCATCCATTTTCTACGGCTTTTCCCTTTTGGGGTGGCGGGGGGTGTTGGATTCTATCTCAGCTGCTTTCAGGCGGAAGGTGGCGTACACCCTGGAAGAGTCACCATCTCATCACAGGGCCAACACAGATGGACAAACAACATTGACACTCACATTCACTCACTAGGGCCAATTTAGTGTACTGGGACCAAGATAGTTTATGTCATAAAGGACATTGAATGGCCTCAATAGATGTTATGTTCAAAGAAATATTTCAGTAATTTGGTGAACTTTGTACTCGTGCATTGATGCTGTTCTGTGAGCACTCTTAAAATGGCTGTGATGATTGACAAGCAGTTAGTATTAGCTTGAGAACTGGAACTCCAGTGGTTGTTTGTGTGTGTACTTTAAGTGAAAAACACAACAACATACTTTGTTTTTATTGTTTGCAAATGACACCACTGCATACTGTTCAAGAGCTAAGAGAATGTTTTAATACCATTTTGCAATTACTAAGAAGATATGAAACAATAATGCAAATTGACGATGTTTGCAATGATATATAAACACACATTTATATAGTGATACAATAGACGATACAATGAGGTGCAAAACAAACATGACAAGAAATCCACTAATAAAGGACAAGCGGTAGAAAATGGATACATCAAATATTTATTATTTAATCTTACCATATTTATATTAGGACTTATATAAGAGTATTAATTATTTACAAGCACATATCAAACATTCTTAAAGTTTTGGACTTAGTGGTGTTTCATTGAGCAATTGTAGCTGAGATAGGCGCCAGCGCCCCCCGCGACCCCGAAAGGGAATAAGCGGTAGAAAATGGATGGATGGATGGAATCCATGTTTAAAAAAAGTTCACTTTCACTCACTCATTAACATGAAATGTAGCAATATATACATTAGAAATTAAAAAACACATTTTTGATAATTAAACCTTCACACGTCTTTGCCTTCATCAGAAAATGTTAGATTTTGTTTGTCACTCAGTTTTCTCGATCCCTTCACCTGTATGTGCGTATTATGTTCAATATCACTCTGACACATAATTGACCCGTGATGAAGTTGCCAACTTCCTCCAGGAGGAGGCAGTGTAGGACAGACAAAAAGCAGTGTCAGTGAGGGGAAGTAAATGTATGAATGTGTTAGTGTGATGTAAATACATTATATATTGTCAATATAAGTGTTGTATGATGTAAATATGTCTAAAAGACTGTGTCTCGCTGTATTACTCAGGCTGCACTACAGTGTCTATTCACAGGCGCGATCCCACTACTGAGCGGTACGGGGGCTTTGACCTGCTCCGTTTCCGACCTGGGCCGGTGCACCCCTCCTTAGACGACCTGGTAGTCCTGAGCTCCCCCAGGAGCACCATATCGGCACCGAATTTAGTGCGGACACCCGATCGACATAGTCCACTGCAGCTCAGAACTCCTGAGCTCAAACGATCCTCCAACCTCAGCCTCCCAGTAGCTTGGATTACAGGCGCGCGCCACCGCACCCGGCGAGGAAGATTCTCAATAATGCTGCTTTTTTGCTTGCACTTTAGTGACGTCAACGTAGGAATGGCGACTTGTCGGATAGGATAGACTTTTATTAATTTCAAAATGGGGAAATGATGTGGTTTCAGTGCCGATTTTTACTTACAGTAACACAAGTAAAATGTAATGAAAAACAAAAGTGTATGAATAATACATATTGCGCACTAACAATTTCACCATGTATAAATAAATGATAAAACAAAAATAGAATCTTAGTAATACAGTGTGACACAACCTTTTTCAATATATTTACATCATACAACACTTATATTGACAATCTATAATATATTTACATCACACTACACACACTCTTCCTGAAGAAAGGTAGAAACTTCATCACTGCTCACAAAACACAGTCCATCCATCAATCCATTTTCTACCGCTTGTCCCGTTCAGGGTCGCGGGGGGTTGCTGGAGCCTATCTCAGCTGCATTCGGGCGGATTGCTGGTTACACCCTGGACAAGTTGCCCCCTCATCGCAGGGCCAACACAGATAGACAACATTCACACTCACATTCACACACCAGGGTCAATTTAATGTTGGCAATCAACTAATCCCCAGGTGCATGTCTTTGGGAGGAAGCCAGAGTACCAGGAGGGAACCCACGCAGTCACAGGGAGAACCTGCTAACCCCACACAGAAAGATCCTGAGCCCAGGATTGAACCTAGGATAAAACCTAGAATAACTCAGGACACATACATATGTTCAGTGGCGCAGCTAGACTTTTATCCTTGGGGTGGCCAGGGGGTAGCCACGGCTATTTCAGGGGGTCCACAGACTATAACAATTCATTTTTTTCTTGACTTATCAATTGCAGTTGGAGCGTCAAATGTTGAAATGTACATACTGAGCACACAGGAGATGAGATTTATGTATATATCATTTGCAGTTTATTAACAATGCAGAAAATGTAAAACACAACTTGGCAACTTAATTACTGAACTGAGCATGTGACTGTTTCTGTCTATGCTCTAACCCGGTGAAGATGGGCTGTGCTGTGTTGTGAGTTCTCTCTCCCGACTAGTCCCAGGAAGGGAGCTGCCATCTTTTTCTTCTGTGTCTAATGGAAGTACGTTGTATAAAAATGAAAATATTAGTGTAAGCAAAATTAACATACGGGCTTCACGGTGGAAGAGGGGTTAGTGCGTCTGCCTCACAATACGAAGGTCCTGCAGTCCTGGTTTCAAATCCAGGCTCGGGATCTTTCTGTGTGGAGTTTGCATGTCCTCCACGTGAATGCGTGGGTTCCCTCCGGGTACTCCGGCTTCCTCCCACTTCCAAAGACATGCACCTGGGGATAGGTTGATTGGCAACACTAAATTGGCCCTAGTGTGTGAATGTGAGTGTGAATATTGTCTGTCTATCTGTGTGGGCCCTGCGATGAGGTGGTGACTTGTCCAGGGTGTACCCCGCCTTCCGCCCGATTGTAGCTGAGATAGGCGCCAGCGCCCCCCGCGACCCCGAGAGGGAATAAGCGGTAGAAAATGGATGGATGGATGGAAATTAACATACAGCCACCATCAAAAAGCAACACACAAAATATCTAAAAATGAACTTAGGGGTTCCTTCACATTTGAAATTCCCGACCCTAAATCCCAGACTTCTCAGTAAAAAAAATTAATATAAAAAAGAATCCAATCATTTGTGACATTTGAGATGAGTATATCATGTGAATAAATTATGCAATTCATCACGGAAATAATTTGTTATCATTATTGAATTTGTATGCCATTAAGTCACCAAATTATTTCCAGAAGATTGTAGATAGGTAGTGTATGCAAAATAATTAACGCACAAATCTTAAGATAACCCAGATAAGTATAAATATATTTCTATACAATTGTTTCCATCTTCCATATTACTAGAGCCCTGGAAATGTAGAAATTCCAAACTTTCCATACTAGCGTAGGAACCCTGTAACTTAAAATTACTTAAGTGAGCATGTGACTGCTTCTATGCTCTGACCCGGTGATGATGGGCTGTGTGCATCACTTTCTCTCTCCTCCTGACTCGTCCCAGGATGGGAGCTGCCAGGACTGCTGCCAGACCTAAATCCTGGCTGTTTGTCTGCCTCATCTTTTCCTCACCCTAACTTGCTTCTTTTTAAAAAGAGGTCATACATCTTCTCCCCCTGCCTTTTCATTCTCAACTGACCCTATGAAAAAATAAGCCAGTCTTGTTAACGTTACTCCTGGCATCACTTACAATCACAGTGTTATTAAATCTCCACTTCAAGCCTAAAACATGTCAGGGCAAATAAACCACTGTAGACCTAAGTTTAATATTCAGACTTTTCAGTTAGTTGGCAGCAGCCTAACTACCGTGTGAACGTTATGTTACAACAGAGCATGAAACAGCTAGCTGGCTGGCTGATTCTCCGCTAGGTTCATTCTTCTAGAACAGTGGTTCTCAACTTTTTTCCAGTGATGTACCCCCTGTGAACATTTTTTTATTTCAAGTACCCCCTAATCAGAGCAAAGCATTTTTGGTAAAAAAAAATAGATACAGAAGTAAAATACAGCACTATGTCATCAGTTTCTGATTTATTAAATTATATAAGAGTGCAAAATATTGCTCATTTGTAGTGTTTTTTCTTGAACTATTTGGAAAAAAAAAGATATAAAAATAACTAAAAACTTATTGAAAAATAAACAAGTGTTCAATTATAAATAAAGATTTCTACACATAGAAGTAATCATCAACTTAAAGTGCCCTCTTTGGGGATTGTAATAGAGATCAATCCGGATTCGGATTCATGAACTTAATTCTAAACATTTTTTAACAAAAAAAAAAAAAAAATCTTTAACATCAATATTTATGTAACATGTCCACAAAAAAATCTAGCTGTCAACACTGAATATTGCATTGTTGCATTTCTTTTCGCAGTTTATGAACTTACATTCATATTTTGTTGAAGTATTATTCAATAAATACATTTATAAAGGATTTTTGAATTGTTGCTATTTTTAGAATATTTAAAAAAAAATCTCACGTACCCCTTGACATACCTTCAAGTACCCCCAGGGGTACGCGTACCCCATTTGAGAACCACTGCTCTAGAATCATTGGAGAAACACGTAAATATAAATAGCGACCCAAATGAATTAAACGAGACGCTAGCGGCTGTTGGAAGCAAGACGCCATGAGATGTAACATTAACGTTTGCTTGATGCCGTGGCTCTCTGCTTGTAGAAAAAAAAAAACTTCTATCTACAAAAGTTATTTTAAACAGTGACTCATTAGGACACCACCGTAAAACTTGCTTTACGACGAGAAGGTTATCCTTCTTTTTCTTTGTAACTTCGTTGATCTCCGGCTCTCCGGTCTCCAGCAACGATAAGCAACTCCAGTTTAAATCTTCCCCTTTTTCTTCTCCCCTAATGAACGTGGCTCGCAAGGATTTGTGGTACATAGCGCCAATTACTGTACAGGAGGGACTTAGCAGTCAATAGGCTTCACTGATTTAAAAATGCAACTGGCTCCTTCCGACAAGACGTGCGGTTCCGCGATATGTCAATCATCTGGGGTGGCACCTGGGGGGTCCAATCAGTTTTCAAGGGGGTCCAGTGCTACCCCGGCCTCCCCTCTAGCGCCGCCCCTGCATATGTTTAATAGTGAAATATTGTATACATACCGTATAAATATTATTTGTGTGACCCACCCATAATGTGTCACATTTTTGTGTAGATTTATTCATTTTATTTTGTGGTTTGAATTCGTTTTGAAGCTGTCATCCCACATTTGTCGATATTCACCTTGGTCAGCAGGGGGCAGTAGAGCGTTTCTTCCTAATTGAATGGTATTACCTGCAGACCGGAAGTGTCTCGTCATTCTGATGAGAGCCACCAGTCTGTGAACAACTGAAACGTTTTATGTGCTTTTTCCTCCTGTTTAACAGGTTAGTTCTGGTGAATCAACTCACTGAGTGGTATCTATATGGTCATTATAATTTTAAGTACACGTTCTGATGGTGGAGCCTAATTCTAAAGTGTTTGCAAGGTGTAGTTAGTGTTTGTGAATGAATCCAGTGCCGAGCACAGTAGTATGGCTGCAGTAATCAATACAAAATGGCGACGTGAGTGCGCAATGTTTGTATAGGAACTTATGATCCTAATTCAGACTCCCAAATTAGAGTTCCCGTTTTCTTATTGATTTTGTAATATATTTTGTATAATGTGTGTGTTCTGAAAAAGGTTTTACATGCTATTTTATTGTGTTTGGACATGGTTATATAAGTTAAGCTCTCAGGAATGGTCAATGAACATTTCAAGAACAGTAACTTGATGCTGCTATTACAAGAAGAACAATATGAAGAAAAGTAAAGTGCTTAAATGAATGTTGCTAAAAAGTGCATTAGGGCCACGTTAATTCCTCATCCAGGCAGTGTACGATGTGCTTCCAAGCCCATCTAACCTGCACACATGGGGCATAGCAGAGACACCAGCATGCCCATTGTGTTCCAAGTGAGGAACCCTGGAACACATCCTCAGCTGCTGCACCAGGGCACTTGGAGATGGACGGTACCGCTGGAGGCATGACCAAGTCCTTAAGACCATTGCTGAAACCATCAGCGCAGGACTTGTTTGGGCGAAGCAGTTCCGACCCTCCAAGAAAATCATCGCCTTTGCCAGAGCTGCCAGAAGAACTTCTGCGGGCATTCTAACCTCTGCAAGAGACTGGCAGCTGTTGGTGGAGCTTGAACATCAGCTGAAGTTCCCCAGCCACATTGCAGTCACCATCCTGCGACCAGACATTGTCCTTGTGTCTGAGTCCACCAAGCAGGTAGTAGTGCTGCTGGAGCTGACCGTCCCATGGGAAGACCGCCTGGAAGAAGCCTTTGAGAGGAAGCTCTCCAAGTACGCGGGACTGGTCAGTGACTGTCAGCAGGCTGGCTGGAGAGTGAGGTGCCTCCCAGTTGAGGTTGGATGTAGGGGTTTTGCAGCCCGCTCCTTGACCAGAGCCTTCAGCACTTTGGGCATCGAGGGAGAGAGAAGGAGGAGAGCCATCCGCAGTACCACCGATGCGGCAGAGAGGGCCTCAAGATGGCTGTGGTTCAAAAGGGGAGAGCCATGGAGTCATGGTAGCTAGCTAGCCATCTGGACACAAGCTGGGGTCTGATCAGCCCCGGCTGGGTCACCTGGAGGAGGGTGTATGATGTTGAAAGACCCGAAACACCCGATGATTCCAGGCACATCACAGAAGATGTGTCCAGAGGCATCAGTAGATGTATGTACACAGCGAAGGTAAATATTCCTGAGAAAGACAAGACAGTAAAATAAGGTCTAATTGGGCACTATATTGTATGTTTTGGAGTGATGATGTGGATATGTGAAAATATATGGGAACAAGGCATACATTATTGTTATGGTAATTATAACTCCAGTGATACAGTAACAGTTTAATGATAGTTTATTGAGTGTTTTGATGAAAATAGAGGTAAAGATAAAGTAAAATACATTGACATGATAATACAAAGTGATAAAAGATATGGGAAATGAAGTGATTTGTGGATTTGTAATTTCTTTTAATAAATTCTGATGAGATCGACCAGTCTGTGAACAACTGAAACATTTTATGTGCTTTTTCCTCCTGTTTAACAGGACATTTTTATCTGACTGCTTGTCCTGGCTACTTGGGACCTGCAACAGATATTTGGGAGCTTGTCCGGGATCGGCAACACCATTGATGTTTTGACGGTTGCTGATCCAGTGATACCTATGAACCCGAAGGCCATAGTGACTGCACGTTACTGAAGTGAGGTGGCGTGTCTGCGGTGCGGCTACAGAGCAGAGGTGGTGTGTCTACAGTGCGGCTACAGCGACGAGGTGGCGTGACTGCAGGAGAACTACAGTGCAGAGGTGGCGTGACTGCAGTGCGACTTCAGTACAGCGGTGACGTGCGACCATAGAGCCAAAGCAACTACAGGGGCTGCAGTGCAACTACAGTGACTCAGTGCTACTACAGAGGCTATGTGAAGTGGCTGCAAAGCGACGGCAAAAGCAAGGTGTCATCACTGCAGCTAAGGCCATGCCTGAAGGACGCAAAGAACTCCTATGAAGTATCAAAAAGCAACTATACCATCTCTCAGGCACCGAAGCCTATTAGCTTGCGATGTCCATCGGAATTGATCATCCAGGCACAGATGAGTTGAGCTCAGCCAATGAGGAAAGCTGCATCGACCATATCCTTTCCTTTATGCAATCTGATGATCTGTTTAATTCTAATGATGAGGGTATTGGTCGTTTGATGATATTGAATGATGTAATATTGAAGGCTATCAAAAAACGTGATTGTTTTGAATTACCTGTTTTTGTTTCAAATGATGAGCCATCTTGTTCAAATGCACCACCCACACACTCAGGTGACACTACATATCACAGTACACACACCCACACAACAACACCAGATATGAAGCAACTACAAGCCATGTATGAAGAACTAGGTAGGAAGTTACAGGAATGTGTGACTCCCAACACATCTTCTGGCCTGACAACCACAACTAACGCACACCTGAACAACAATGATGCAAATGACCCCCTAATGACTTTAAGAACACCAGCACAAGATGGAAACCAGCCAAGTCACCATAGTGATATCGAACCCACACCACGCCAAACTCCCGAGAGGTTGGTCTCCCTACAAGATCTTGCTTATCTCCAGCGAAAAGAGTTCAGGATACATGGGGGCCAAATAAGTGACACAACATCTGATGTCAGCTACAACAGCTTATGCAAACAAACAGATGAAGGTCTCAGAGAGAAACACACTGAGGGGGAGGTCATTAGAGGGGTGCTCCGTGCAATCAAACCTGGCAACTTCAGGGATATGTTGACAAACAAAGACGACTTGACTGTCACAGAACTCAAAAGCTTCCTCCAGTCACACCTAGGTGAAAAGGGATGCACAGAGCTCTTTCAGGACTTGATGTGTGCCAAGCAACATGAAAATGAGACACCACAGCAATTCTTGTATAGAATGATTGGCCTCAAACAAAAGATTATGTTCACTACTAAACAGACAAGCTCAGTAGTAAAGTATGATACCTCTACAATACAGTGCATATTCTTGAACACAATATGTCAGGGAATAGGAGAGAAGTATGATGATGTCAAACGTGAGCTCAAGCCTCTCCTTGCTGACCCAACAGTATCTGATGAAGCTTTGCTGCGACAGGTGATAAAGACCACCACAGAGGAAAGTGAGAGAAAGCGCCGATTTGGTCGCAGCTCTGCCCGTAAAGTAAGTCAGGCCCATAGCACCCAGGCTGAACCTGAGGAGAAAGGTAAGAGTGAGGTAAAAGTCAACATGGTCAATAAAGATGACACAGTACATAGACTTAGCTCCCAGGTTGAAGCATTGACCCAGGCAATGGATACCCTGAAACAGCTGGTCACGCAGGCTCATGCACCAGACCAACGCTGTGCACCAACACCTTACTGTGACCCTGACAAGCCCAGAACTCAGAGAAAGACACAGAGACCCTATGGCTGCACACAATGTGTTGCACAGTCCAATCCAAATTGCAACCACTGCTTTGCATGCGGAGAACAAGGCCATCATGCAATTGGGTGTTTGAAGAAACTGAAACCGTCGGGAAACGAGGCGCGGTCAAGACAGAGGGACAACCTTTGACCGCTCCTGCACCCATGTCCCAACCCCAAACAGGCCCAAAACCAAAGCCAGCTAAGATCAGTGATGCAAACACAATACAATCCCATATTACATCACAGCCATGCAAGCTAGTAGCCCCACTCATTGGCCGCAAATCCCTGCTGAAATGTAGTATGGGTGGCTACGCTGTCACTGTCCTGCTGGACACAGGTAGTATGGGTGGCTACGCTGTCACTGTCCTGCTGGACACAGGAGCTAATGTGAGCCTCATTGACCGCACATGGAAAAACAAATATCTGCCTGGCCAAGATATTCGACCTCTCTGTGAGGTACTGGATAGAGAGCTGAATGTTTCGGCAGTCACAGGTGATGAGGTGTCTTACGACGGATGGGTTGAAGTGGTGGTAAACCTGCAAGGCAATGATGATCCAGACTTATCCATCCGTGTACCCTTCCTAGTGAGTTGCCTGAAACTAGACAGACCATTAGTTGGTTTTAATTTAATCCAAAAACTCATTAAGAGCAATGAAGGCCGGCCTAAACTCATGTCCATTCTGTCTAACCTCCTTGCAGGTGCCATGGAGATTGATGATGTTAGTGCTGGGGCCATAGTGAGTTTTATTCGGACTCAGAACTCCCCAAAAGAGGAACATGCTACTGTAAAAGTGGGTTTCAAAGAGGTCACAATTTGTTCAGGTCAGGTAGTTTACGTTAAGTGCAGGGTTCCAGTCAAGATTAACCCCTCAGAGTCATTTGTGTTGTTTGAACCCAACCTTGACAGTGTACAGCTGGAGTCATTGAGCATTGGAGCAGGCCTAATGGAGATTCACCAGACTGATAGGTGTTTCATTAAGGTGCCCATGTCAAACCACTCCCAACATTATGTGACCTTGCCAAGCTTTACAGTCCTAGGCAGCATTGAGTCCATTGACAAAGTCATAGAGACAGACAGTCCCCACAGTGACCCTAAAAGTATTCAGGTTAATACTGCTGACTCCTCATCTCCTCCCAGCTCTAATCAGGCCCCAACCACTGCAGACCTGTGGCACCCACCAGTGGATGTCAGTCATCTGACAGATGATCAACAAGAGGAGGTGAAACAAATGTTGATGGAGGAACCAGGAGCTTTTGCTCGCAATGAGGGTGACATTGGGGACATCCCAAGCCTCCATATGACCATAAGTCTGAAAGATGACATTCCAGTCCAAAAAACATATTCATCCATTCCCAAACCACTATATTAAGAGGTCAAACAATACATCCAAGAGCTGCTTGCAAAAGGATGGATTGTCAAGTCAAAATCACCCTTTGCAGCACCTGTTGTCTGTGTCAGAAAATGTGATGGATCTCTGAGACTGTGTATTGATTACAGGCAGTTGAACCAGAAAACAGTGCCAGATCGCCACCCACTACCTCGCATCCAGGATCTCTTGGACACCCTGGGCGGCCACAGCTGGTTCACCATTCTTGACCAAGGCAAAGCCTATCATCAGGGCTACTTAGCTGAAGGATCCCGCCACATGACAGCCTTCATATCGCCTTGGGGTCTACATGAGTGGCTGAGAATACCGTTTGGTCTCAGCAATGCCCCTGCTGCTTTCCAACGCAGCATGGAGGAGATGCTTGTCACCTTGCCTGATGACTGCTGTATTCCTTACCTTGATGACATTCTCTGCTACTCCAAGTCCTTTGCTGATCATGTCGATGCAGTGCGTCGTGTCCTGAGAGCCCTGCAACGTCATGGAGTCAAGCTGCGACCCACAAAATGTGAGTTGTTCAAGCCAGAGGTCAGATATGTGGGGAGGTTGGTGTCAGCTAATGGAGTGAGAATAGACCCAAAAGACATCGAGGCTGTAATGTCGCTGAGGGAGAAAAGACCCACTACGGTGGGGGATGTCCGAAAACTGCTATGTTTTCTGAGTTACTTTAGAATGTACATTCAAGATTTCTCCCGCATCGCTAAGCCAATATATGGGCTGCTACAAGTGAAAGTAAATCCTGATGCAACACAGGGGAAAACAAAGAAAGGTAAAGGGGCACAGTTACCTTCAAAGACCCCCATTCAGTGGACTGCTTGTCACCAGACCATCCTTGAGCAGCTCATTGACATCTTGTCACACCCACCTACACTAGGGTACCCTGACTTTGAACTTCCCTTTACACTACACACAGACGCCTGTCAGCAGGGACTCGGTGCAGTCTTGTACCAGCGACAGAGTGGAAAGCTGAAGGTCATCGCATATGGTTGAAGGACATTGACCCCCGCTGAAAAGAACTATAGCCTTCACTCTGGAAATCTGGAGTTCTTAGCCTTAAAGTGGGCGGTATGTGAAAAATTCAGGGATTATCTGTTTTATGCCCCATCCTTCACAGTGTATACAGATAATAATCCACTGACATACGTGATGAGTACTGCAAAGCTAAATGCCACAGGCTACAGATGGGTTGGAGAGCTTGCTGACTTCAGATTCAACCTAAAGTACAGGCCTGGAGAAGTCAATGTGGATGCTGACACACTCTCTTGTCTCCCACTGGACATAAACAGTTATGTTGAGGAGTGTACTGAAGAGCTCGACAGAGATGCAATACGTGCTACTTGGGAAGGAAGTGAGGCTATAAAAAGGTATGACATTGCCTATGTTGCTTCTCTTAACCTGGCCCAAAGTTCAGAGTCTCAAGTTAAGTACTCGATTACTGTAACGTATTATTTTTGGGACTCCCATGTCTAGCATTAAAAGATTACAGTTGGTACAAAATGGGGCTGCTAGACTTTTGACAAGAACAAGAAAGTTTGATCACATTACGCCTGTACTGGCTCACCTGCACTGGCTTCCTGTGCACTTAAGATGTGACTTTAAGGTTTTACTACTTACGTATAAAATACTACACGGTCTAGCTCCATCCTATCTTGCCGATTGTATTGTACCATATGTCCCGGCAAGAAATCTGCGTTCAAAAGACTCCGGCTTATTAGTGATTCCTAGAGCCCAAAAAAAGTCTGCGGGCTATAGAGCGTTTTCCGTTCGGGCTCCAGTACTCTGGAATGCCCTCCCGGTAACAGTTCGAGATGCTACCTCAGTAGAAGCATTTGAGTCGCACCTTAAAACTCATCTGTATACTCTAGCCTTTAAATAGACCTCCTTTTTAGACCAGTTGATCTGCCGCTTCTTTTCTTTTTTCTCCTATGTCCCCCCCTCCCTTGTGGAGGGGGTCCGATCCGATGACCATGGATGAAGTACTGGCTGTCCAGAGTCGAGACCCAGGATGGACCGCTCGTCGGGACCCAGGATGGACCGCTCGCCTGTGTATCGGTTGGGGACATCTCTACGCTGCTGATCCGCCTCCACTTGGGATGGTTTCCTGTGGACGGGACTCTCGCTGCTGTCTTGGATCCACCTTGAACTGAACTCTCGCAGCTGTGTTGGAGCCACTATGGATTGAACATTCACAGTATCATGTTAGACCCGCTCGACATCCATTGCTTTTGGTCCCCTAGACCACATCTGTGGTCCTCTCCAAGGTTTCTCATAGTCAGCATTGTCACTGGCGTCCCACTGGATGTGAATTCTCCTTGCCCACTGGGTGTGAGTTTTCCTTGCCCTTTTGTGGGTTCTTCCGAGGATGTCGTAGTCATAATGATTTGTGCAGTCCTTTGAGACATTTGTGATTTGGGGCTATATAAATAAACATTGATTGATTGATTGAAGTACCCAGTACCGACCATCAGCCAAAGTGAACTAATCAGAGCTCAGATGCAGGATGCAGCCATCAGTGAGATAATCAAGCTGAAACAGACAAAGACAGCACTGACAAATGAGGACAGGAGGAAAGGAGGTGGCCCTGTGAAAAGACTCATGCATGAGTGGGGTAAACTGTATATGAAATGTGGCTTTCTGTACAGGAGTGCAGGGGGACGACAGCAGCTTGTCCTACCTTCTGAATATCGGGCCCTTGTATTGAAGCATCTCCATGATGACATGACACATCTAGGATCAGAGAGAGTCATTGGACTGGCAAGAGATCGTTTTTATTGGCCCTTCATGAAAAAGGACATTGAGGCTTATGTCACAAAAAAGTGCCCCTGTATCAAGAAAAAGAAACCCGTGGTACATGACAGAGCACCAATGGGCAGTATCATGACCAGTGCACCTCTTGAGCTTGTATCTATCGATTACATGCACTTGGAGCAAAGTAAGGGTGGATACGAATACATCTTAGTAGTCATAGACCACTTCACCAGATTTGCCCAAGCATATCCAACACGAAACAAGACTGGCAGAACAGCTGCAGAGAAAATATTTAATGACTTTATCCCTCGCTTTGGTTTTTTTATCCAAATTGCACCATGATCAAGGCAGAGAGTTTGAGAACTCCCTGTTTAAGACCCTTCAGCAACTGTCTGGGGTGGGACACTCCAGGACAACCCCATACCATCCACAGGGAAACCCTGCCGAGAGATTCAATCAGACGTTGCTTCAGATGTTGAGAACACTGCAAGAGGAGAAAAAGAGCAACTGGAAGGATCATTTGCCACAGGTGGTGCACGCATACAACTGCACTAGACATGAGGCAACAGGTTTTTCACCCCACTACCTCATGTTTGGGCGCCACCCCCTCCTCCCCGTTGATCTACTCTTTGGTCTGTCCTCTGAAGAGGAGGGTGAAACACCCCAAGGGTATGCGGACAAATGGGCTGCGAGAATGAAAGAGGCCTACCGCATTGCATCCGAGAACAGTCAGCAGTCTAGTGCATGAGGAAAGAGACGGTATGACCTTCATGTGAAGGGGACCGTTCTACAGCCTGGTGACAGGGTTTTAATTCGCAACATAAGTGAGAAAGGAGGTCCAGGAAAGCTCAGGTCCTACTGGGAACAAACGGTAAACATTGTTAAGGAACAAATAAATGACAGCCCTGTTTACAAAGTGTCTCCAGAGACAGGTGGTGGCAAGGTCCATACTCTCCATAGGAATCTCCTCCACCTGGTAAATGACTTACCTGTGAGTGTGGCTGAAGAGTCAAAGAACCAAGCAGAGACTAAGGAAAGGCAGAGAAAGAGGAATAAGGTTGAAAGGAATGTAGAGAGAGAGATGTTCCAATGCAGTGCTTCATCTGACTCTGATGAAGATGGCCCAAGACCACAGTACTGGCTCAGAGTATCAAGGCCAGCAGAGTCACAAAGGTCAAATATGACAACCACCCATGTGCCTCAAAGAAACCCTGTTACTTCTCCATCTTTACATGAACAAGCAAGGCTGACCACACAAGCAGGAGAGCACAGACAGCCTCCTAGCTTCACAGCAGAGGAACCTGAACTGATGGAGCAAGAACAATCCAGTGAACATGAATATGAACCGAATGCTGAAAATGAACATTGCCAAGCCAGGTATGACACTAACCAAGACAGTCCTACATCCCCTCAGTGTGGTACAGTCAAGAGACCAGTGCGAGACAGGAGACCACCCAGGATACTGACTTACGAGTCTCTTGGTCAGCCATCCTACCAGTCAATTGGGTCAGTCAACAATATCGGACTTTGTGGGCCACAGACATTGCCAGCATGGGGAATACAATCAGGCCCAACACCACATTACCCACCCTATTCGACACTATACCCAACACTGCCATACACTGTTATGATGCCATACATTGTCCCTTCCTTTGCATACTAATATACAAGTTTTGATTTGAAAAAAAAAAAGTGTACTGAAAAGAGTATTTGGTTTTTGAATGCCGGGAGTCATTTTCTTTGTCGGGGAGCGTGTGACTCACCCATAATGTGTCACATTTTTGTGTTGATTTATTTATTTTATTTTGTGGTTTGAATTCGTTTTGAAGCTGTCATCCCACATGTGTCGATATTAATCTTGGTCAGCAGGGGGCAGTAGAGCGTTTCTTCCTAATTGAATGGTATTACCTGCAGACCGGAAGTGTCTCGTCATTCTGATGAGAGCGACCAGTCTGTGAACAACTGAAAAGTTTTATGTGCTTTTCCCTCCTGTTTAACAGGTTAGTTCTGGTGAATCAACTCACTGAATGGTATCTATATGGTCATTATAATTTTAAGTACACGTTCTGATGGTGTTTGCAAGGTGTAGTTAGTGTTTGTGAATGAATCCAGTGCCGAGCACAGTAGTATGGCTGCAGTAATCAATACAAAATGGCGACGTGAGTGCGCAATGTTTGTATAGGAACTTATGATCCTAATTCAGACTCCCAAATTAGAGCTCCCGTTGTTAAGATTGTATATATCCACGCTCTTACTCAGTGACTGTGTTAAAGAGGTAGGATGTTGTAGCGCATGTTTTCCCCTTGAGGGCGCTCTGGAACTGTGTAGTGTTTAACACAGAAGCAGTTGTGTGTTCAACAGAAGAAGAGAATAAAAGTCTCCTCGGTGAGAGAACGTTGATGTTCAAGACTCGTTGAAAGTGTCGTTCATGTGCACGCATAAAGAACTCTGTTAAGCTCAAACACCTTAACAGGTTATGGGCCCAGCAACCCAAATAACGCCAGGAACTGCAGCAACCCCAGGAACCGCAGTAATTCCAGGAACCGCAGTGATTCCAACCAACTCAAGCAAACAAGGCAAGGTAGCGTTGAGTCGACGCACGGACACAGAAGCCAAGGAAGTTTGCAGGTGTGGACTTGAGCTAACAGAGGATAACTACTTGACCAAGGATAAAGGTAATGCAAATGTGAAGTATTACACGGAGCATTAAAGGGACTTTAGCCAATGAAGTAGCGTGTACTCTCGAAGAAGAAGTAACCGCGGCAAAGTTTGAGCTAATTAGCATAGCACAGTGCTAAAGTGCGGAGCTTAAACAAAAATGGCGACTCGTACTACTGGAGCAGTATCCCCGCAACTGTACTTCGATGGATCCAAAAGCAAGTATGACCTTTGGGAAGCAAGGTTTTTGGGACACTTACATATTTTAAAGTTGAAAGACACTGTTCTAAATGAACCAGTTGGAGAAGAGCAAGCAGCAGCGGACAGAATAAAGAATCCAGACTGCTATGCAGAGCTCATAAGGTTGATCGATGATAAAAGCCTGTCTTTAATTAGACATGATGCTACATACGATGGAAGGAAAGCACTGAAAATGCTGAGGGAGCACTACTCAGGAAAAAGCAAGCCACGAATAATCAACCTGTACACGTCCTTGACAAAACTACGGAAAGTAGATAGAGAGTCGACTACGGACTACATTATCAGAGCAGAAAACCTGATTACAGCACTTCGTGATGCCGGTGAGACTCTCAGTGATAGTCTGATCATAGCCATGATTCTTGGAGGACTTCCTGACGCTTACAAGCCATTAGCTGTACATGTAACACAAAACGAAGACAATGTGACATTTACAGATTTCAAAAGGAGATTACGTATTTACGAAGAGTCAGAGAAAATTAGTACTGCTGAGCCAACAGACAATGTGATGAAAATGTTCACAAAACAGGATAGAAATATCCAGAAGACGTACACCAGCAGCACTCAAAGTAGAAGTGGAGATGAAGATCTGACATGTTTCAAATGTGGATTAAAAGGACACAGAGCAAGAAATTGTATCCGAAAAGTGTGGTGCAACTTTTGTAAGAGCAACACACACCAAGAAACCATATGCAAAAAGAAAGATAAACGAGACAATGTCAAAAAGGTTACTGATGAACATTCCAGTGATTACCTCTTCAAAGCAGCACAAGAAGAAAGTGAGTCAGCACCCAAAATAAAGATGAAAGGCATTATGGTGGATGCAGGAGCGACATCCCACATTGTAAATGATGTGAATAACTTTACAAGCTTTGACAACACTTTTCAGCCAGAGACTCATTCAGTGGAACTAGCTGATGGGACAAGATGCAGTGGAATGGCCCAAGGAAGAGGAACAGCTACGATACATCTAATGGATAGCAATGGACGACAGCACAGGGCACAACTACAAAACGCTCTGTACATGCCCTCCTATCCCCACAACATCTTTTCAGTGGCGAGAGCAGCCGACGGAGGAGCAACCATAACTTTCAAGAAAGGACAGAGCCACATGATCACTAAAGATGGTAACAGATTTAAAATACACGAACATGAGAAGCTGTATTATCTACCAACTGTTGATGCGAATGAAGATCAGTGTAAAGTTTGTCATGACGTACAAACATGGCACGAGATTCTAGGACACTGCAACTATGACGATGTAATCAAACTCCAAACTGTGGTCAAAGTTATGGTAATTAAGGGAAATGTTAAGCCGGATCAGATGTGTGACATATGTACAAAAGGCAAGTTTACCCAAACGAGAAATAGGGAGCTAGATGCTAAAGCAAATAAACCCCTGGAGTTAATCCATATAGACCTAGCAGGACCAATGAAAACTGAGAGCATAGAAGGACACAAATACGCACAATGTTTCACAGATGACTCTTCAGGTGCTGTATTAGTATATTTCCTTAAGTCAAAAAGTGATACAGTTACTGCAACAGAAAAGTTCTTAGCAGATGTAGCACCCTTTGGAGATGTAAAGTGTATACGTTCAGACAACGGCACTGAGTTTACAAACAGAGAGTTCCAAATGTTACTAACAAAGAACAAAATAAGACATGAGACGTCAGCGCCTTATTCGCCACACCAAAATGGCACAGCAGAGAGAGGATGGCGAACACTGTTTGACATGGCTAGATGCTTACTGATAGAAAGCAAACTACCAAACTATTTGTGGAACTATGCCATTCAAACAGCAGCTCATGTTAGAAACAGGTGTTACAATAGACGGATAAAGAAAACAGCATATGAGTTACTTTCAGGAAAAGTACCAAATGTGTCACAAATGCAAAAATTTGGGTCTACATGTTTTAGTTACAAACAAGAAAAAGGAAAACTAGACTCCAAAAGTGAACAGGGCATTTTCATAGGATATGATCAAAACAGCCCAGCATTCCTTGTATATTATCCAGAAATGGAAAAAGTCCAAAAGATCCGATTGGTGAAATTCGCAACCAAAACAAGTGTAGAGAGAGAGACACAAACTTTAGAGCCATACGCAGGACATGACATTGGAAACAGAGACAATGCAGTCTGTGACAGTGACCAGAAGGATGAGGATAGAGTTCAACCTGAAAACAAAACTGAGGATTTAAATGAGCAGGAAGATGTGGAACAGTCAGCGGCAAATGCCGAAACAGAAATCAGAAAGAATCCATTCAGAGTAAAACAAAAGCCATCTTATTTACAAGATTATGAGACTGATGATTCATTGGACAGATTACAAACATGCGTTGATTTCTGTTATCGAGCAGTTTGTGACATTCCAGAAACTTATCAGGAAGCCGTGTTATCATCCGAGTCAATGCACTGGAAAAACGCCATGAATGAGGAGATGAAGTCACTAGTGGAAAATGACACATTCCAGTTGACTGACTTACCACCAGGTAAGCGAGCTTTAAAAGCTAAGTGGGTTTATGCACTCAAAACAGACATAGATGGATCTAATAAATTTAAGGCAAGATTTGTTGCTAAAGGATACGACCAGAGAGCAGGAACTGATTACGACGAGACGTTTTCACCGACAGCTGACATGTTAAGTGTAAGAATTCTCATGCAGAAGGCGGCACAGGAGGACTTAATCTTACATCAGATGGACGTGAAGACCGCGTATCTACACGCACCCATCGACTGCGAAATCTATTTAGAACAACCACAAGGTTACGAGAAAAACTCTAACACTGGTGAAAAACTGGTATGTAAACTAAACAAATCATTGTATGGACTCAAACAGTCGGGCAGAAACTGGAATACAGTGCTACACACTCATTTATGTGAAAATGACTTTGTGCAAAATGATGCAGATCATTGTGTATATACAAGAGAGAAATATGGTCAAAAGGTAATTCTTATTATTTGGGTAGATGACCTTATTTTAGCTACCTCAAGTGAAAAATCAATGCAGGATGTAAAAAGAATGTTAACTCAGAGATTCAAAATGAAGGATTTGGGAACCCTAAAACATTTCTTAGGAATAGACTTTGAACAAACACATGGACTAGTCAAAATGTCACAAGACAGATATCTGAAAAAGGTTTTACAAAGGTTTGATATGGAAAATTGTAAACCAAGAGAAACTCCTTGTGAACCAAAACTTGATTATGCAGAAAATGTTGAAAAGTTGAAACAACCAAGACAGTACAGAGAAGCAGTGGGAAGTTTAATTTACTTATCAACATGCACTCGACCTGACATAAGCTTTGTTGTGAGTAAACTATCTCAACACTTTAATGAACCTACTATGGAACATTGGAATACAGTGAAACATGTATTCAGATACCTAAAAGGTACATCAGAACAAGGACTTAACTTCAAGAAGAATGTAACTGAAAGACTCGGTCTGACAGTTTACTGTGATGCAAGTTGGGCATCAAATGAAACAGACAGACGTAGCACATCAGGCTATTGTGCAACTTTGTGTGGAGGCAGTTCATTCATTTCATGGAAGACAAGAAAACAACCAACAGTAGCTCTTTCTACTTGTGAAGCAGAATACATTTCTTTAGCTTCAGCTATACAGGAGTGTCTTTACATTGAACAGCTACTAAAAGGACTTGATAACAATCAATATGTTAAAACAAAAGTGTACGAAGACAATCAGGGTACGATTGCACTCACTAAAAATCCTGTTAACAGACAAAGATGCAAACACATTGATGTGAAATACCACTTCATAAGAGACATTGTTGTTACTGGTAGGGTAATACTGGAATATTGTCCTACAAAACAAATGGTTGCTGATATTCTGACAAAACCAGCTACTAAACAGAAGTTGAAATGTTTCTCACAGAATATGTTTGGCATGTTGGGATGAAGACTTGAAGGATAAATCCTAACAAAACAGGATGATGGAAAATGTTCTTAAAATATTGTTTAACACAGTGAGCTAATAGCGAGTGGGGGTGTTAAGATTGTATATATCCACGCTCTTACTCAGTGACTGTGTTATAGAGGTAGGATGTTGTAGCGCATGTTATCCCCTTGAGGGCGCTCTGGAACTGTGTAGTGTTTAACACAGAAGCAGTTGTGTGTTGAACAAAAGAAGAGAAAAGTCTCCTCGGTGAGAGGACGTTGATGTTCAAGACTCGTTGAAAGTGTCGTTCATGTGCACGCATAAAGAACTCTGTTAAGCTCAAACACCTTAACACCCGTTTTCTTATTGATTTTGTAATATATCTTGTATAATGTGTGTGTTCTGAAAAAGGTTTTACATGCTATTTTATTGTGTTTAGACATGGTTATATAAGTTAAGCTCTCAGGAATGGTCAATGAACATTTCAAGTACAGTAACTTGATGCTGCTATTACAAGAAGAACAATATGAAGAAAAGTAAAGTGCTCAAATGAATGTTGCTAAAAAGTGCATTAAGTTAAAGGTAAATATTCCACAGAAAGACAAGACAGTAAAAAAAGGTCGAATTGGGCACTATATTGTATGTTTTGGAGTGATGATGTGGATATGTGAAAATATATGGGAACAAGGCATACATTATTGGTATGGTAATTATAATTCCAGTGATACAGTAACAGTTTAATGATAGTTTATTGAGTTTTTTTTGATGAAAATAGAGGTAAAGATAAAGTAAAATACATTGACACGATAATACAAAGTGATAAACGATATGGGAAATGAAGTGATTTGTGGATTTGTAATTTCTTTTAATAAATTCTGATGAGAGTGACCAGTCCGTGAACAACTGAAACGTTTTATGTGCTTTTTCCTCCTGTTTAACGGGACATTTTTATCTGACTGCTTGTCCTGGCTACCTGGGACCTGCAACATTTGTTGCAAAGTTCTAAGGTCATGTGATAAGAATACCATAGTTGTAAATACAGTACGAGAAGATGGTTAAGTGATGAATTATCATATTTGGCCTTTATATTTTTTCATTTGGTCTGGTTGCACTTGTTTACTGTCATGTATTTAAAAAATTAGGTTGGCTGACTACCTGAATAGAAAAAAACAACATGTCGTTTCATCCCTCCCCAAATGATGTTTATTTTAATTTCTGATGAATATATTCCAAAATGACATTGCTACATTTCATGTTACTTACTTTGAGAAAATGTTTTTCTCCAACTTGGATTGGCCAATGATGCACCGTTAAGTCAAAAACCGCGTGTTAAAAATGTTTTGAAAGGTCCTTTCCAAAATTGTACACATTTTTTACAAATACTGTAAGATGCATTCATATAATTAATGAGATGAACAATCTATGCATTCTTTGTGATGCTTATTTAAAGTTTGTGGATTTCTTGACACTTTGTGTTGAATATTTTTGTTTGAGATCTCCACCTCATTTTATAATCTATTAAAGCAGCAATAAATGTGTGTTGATACATCCTCGCAGTGTCTACATCCTCGATTTGCATTGTTGTTTCTATATCTTTTTGGTAAATGCAAAAATGATATTGAAAAAATCCATTAGCTCCTGAGCAAAATGCAATAGTGTCATTTGCAAATAGCATTAACCTGGGTTTTTGTTGTGTTTTTCACTTACACAAACAAACGGACACAGTAGTTGTCTTTTTCAAGTTTATATAACAGCTTTCAATCATCACAGCCGTTTTAACAGTGCACACACAACAGTATAAATGTGCAATTTCTCCAGAACACCCATCCATCCATCCATCTATTTTCTACCGCTTGTCCATTTTGGGGTCGTGGGGGGATCTGGAGCCTATCTCAGATGCATAGGACACATTTGGTGAAATTACTCCTTTCAAAATAGTTCATTAAATATAACAGCTCTTGAAGCTATTCCAAAGTCATTTATAATGTATATACAGTAAACTATTTTTGGACCCAGTATAGACCCCTGAGGAATACCTTAGAGGCGTACACTATAACTAATAATGATGATGTATCTTCTCTCAGCTTCAATATTTGTTTTCTGTTTTTTAGGCAAATTTCCATTCAGTTCTAAACCACCCCGTTAATCCTCTTCTAATTATTTCATCTAAATATTATGTTCACATTATTATATCAAAAGCATGAGAACATACCGATATCCTTATTTGAGCTACACATTTAATATTTTACAGTTGAAAAAGTTGAAAATATGTGTCATAGAGTTTTGAAATGAACATTCTAAACAAATTAACTTTCAGATTGACTGTTAGACAATGTTTGAAAAAAAAAACTGAGTTGACTTGCACCAACTAAACAATATGAAATATAGAACTGTCATTTTAGAACATGCTCATCAGGAATTAAAATATAATTGAGAAAAAGACATGCTGGTTGAATGTATTCAGGTGGTCATCAGCTCATTAAAGAAGTGGGACCACGTCACCAAGTTCCAAACACAACAGGGCCTGTATAGTATACACTAGACATGGTGTTCATTCACATGACCTTTGAACTTTGCCACATAGAATGAACTTAATGCCCCACAACACAATTTAACTTTCTATTCATCTCTCCTATGATGCATTCACCTGTTTGTTTATTGTGTTCAATATTTGAAATTAAACATATTTTTAAAATATTTTGTGTCCAGTGATGAAGTTGCCGACTTTTTCCAGCAGGAGGCAGCGCAGGACAGACAAAAATCAATGTTAATGTTTCGAGAATGAACGTAAATGTATGAATGTGTTAGTGTGATGTAAATACATTTTGGAGTGTCAATATAAGTGTTGTATGATGTAAATATGTCTAAAAGATTGTGTCTCGCTGTATTACTCAGGCTGCACTACAGTGTCTATTCACAGGCGCGACCCCACTACTGAGCGGTACGGGGGCTTTGACCTGCTCCGTTTCCGACCTGGGCCGGTGCACCCCTCCTTAGACGACCTGGTAGTCCCGAGCTCCCCCAGTAGCACCATATCGGCACCGAACTTAGTGTGGACACCCGATCGACATAGTCCACTGCAGCTCAGAACTCCTGAGCTCAAACGATCCTCCAACCTCAGCCTCCCAGTAGCTTGGATTACAGGCGCGCGCCACCGCACCCGGCGAGGAAGAACCTCACTATTTCTCCATTTTGCTTGCACTTTAGTGACGTCAACGGAGGAATGGCGACTTGTCGGATAGGATAGACTTTTATTAATTTCAAAATGGGGAAATGATGTGGTTTCAGTGCCGATTTTTACTTACAGTAACACAAGTAAAATGTAATGAAAAACAAAAGTGTATGAATAATACATATTGCGCACTAACAATTTCACCATGTATAAATAAATGATAAAACAAAAATAGAATCTTAGTAATACAGCGTAACACAAGCTTTTTCAATATATTTACATCATACAACACTTATATTGACAATCTATAATATATTTACATCACACTACACAAACTCTTCCTGAAGAAAGGTAGAAACTTCATCACCGCTCACAAAACACAGTCCATCCATCCATCCATTATTCTACCGCTTGTCCCGTTCAGGGTCGCGGGGGGTTGCTGGAGCCTATCTCAGGTGCATTCGGGCGGATTGCTGGTTACACCCTGGACAAGTTGCCACATCATCGCAGGGCCAACACAGATAGACAGACAACATTTACACTCACATTCACACACTAGGGTCAAATTAATGTTGCCAATCAACCTATCCCCAGGTGCATGTCTTTGGGAGGAAGCCGGAGTACCCGAAGGGAACCCACGCAGTCACGGGGAGAACATGCTAACCCCACACAGAAAGATCCTGAGCCCAGGATTGAACCTAGGACAACTCAGGACACTTAGATATGTTTAATAGTGAAATATTGTATACATACAGTGTAAATATTATTTGTTGCCAAGTTCTAAGGTCATGTGATAAGAATACCATTGTTGTAAATACAGTACGAGAAGATGATTAAGTGATGAATTATCATATTTGGTCTTTATGTTTTTTCATTTGGTCTGGTCGCACTTGTGTAAAAAAACAACATGTCCCCTCACCCCTCCCCAAATTATGTTTACTTTAATTTATGATGAATATATTCCAAAATGACATTGCTACATTTTATGTTACTTACTTTGACAACGTTTTTTTCTCCAACTTGGATTGGCCAATGATGCACCAATAAGACAAAAACTGGAGTTAAAAATATTTTGAAAGGTCCTTTCCAAAATTGCACACATTTTTTACAAATACTGTAAGATGCATTCATATAATTAATCAGATGAACAATCCATGCATTCTTTTTGCGGTACTTAGTTAAAGTTTGTGGATTTCTTCACACATTATGTTGAATATTTGTGTTTGAGATCTCCACCTCATTTTATAATCTATTAAAGCAGCTATAAATGTGTGTTGATACATCCTCGCAGTGTCTACATCCTCGATTTGCATTGTTGTTTCTATATCTTTTTGGTAAATGCAAAAATAATATTGAAAAAATCCATTAGCTCCTGAGCAAAATGCAATAGTGTCATTTGCAAATAGCATTAACCTGGGATGTTTGTTGTGTTTTTCACTTACACAAACAAACGGACACAGTAGTTGTCTTATTCAAGTTTATATAACAGCTTTCAATCTTCACAGCCGTTTTAACAGTGCACACACAACAGTATAAATGTGCAATTTCTCCTGAGCACCCATCCATCCATCTATTTTCTACCGCTTGTCCCTTTCAGGGTCGTGGGGGGTGTTGGAGCCTATCTCAGATGCATAGGACACGTTTGGTGAAATTAATACTTTTAAAATAGTTCATTAAATATAACAGTTCTTGAAGCTATTCCAATGTCATTTATAATGTATATACAGTAAACTATTTTTGGACCCAGTATAGACCCCTGAGGAATACCTTAGAGAAGTACACTATAACTAATAATGATGATGTATCTTCTCTCAGCTTCAATATATCTTTTCTGTTTTCCAAGCAAATTTCCATTCAGTTCAAAACCACCCTGTTAATCCTCTTCTAATTAGTTCATCTAAATATTATGTTCACATTATTTTATCAAAAGCATGAGAACATACTAATATCCTTACTTTCACAGTATCATGTTAGACCCGCTCGACAGGTGTGAGTTTCCTTGCCCTTATGTGGGCCTACCAAGGATGTCGTAGTGGTTTGTGCAGCCCTTTGAGACACTAGTGATTTAGGGCTATATAAGTAAACATTGATTGATTGATTGATTATTTGATCTACACATTTAATATGTTACAGTTGAAAAAGTTGAAAACATGTGTCATAGAGTTTTGATATAAACATTCCAAACAAATCTAACTTTCAGATTGACTGTTAGACAATGTTTGAAAAAAAACTGAGTTGACTTGCACCAACTAAATAATACGAAATATAGAACTGTCATTTTAGAACATGCCTATCGGAATTAAAATATAATTGAGAAAAAACATGCTGGTTGAATGTATTCAGGTAGTCATCAGCTCATTAAAGAAGTGGGACCACGTCACCAAGTTCCAAACACAACAGGGCCTGTATAGTATACACTAGACATGGTGTTCATTCACATGACCTTTGAACTTTGCCACGTAGAATGAACTTAATGCCCCACAACACATTTAAACTTCCATATTCATCTCTCCTATGATGCATTCACCTGTTTGTTTATTGTGTTCACTATTTGAAATTAAACATATTTTTAAAACTTTTTGTGTCCAGTGATGAAGTTGCCGACTTTTCCCAGCAGGAGGCAGCGCAGGACAGACAAAAATCAATGTTAATGTTTCGAGAATGAACGTAAATGTATGAATGTGTTAATGTGATGTAAATACGGATTACAGTAAATATTTCCCACCAAACCTATTTCTGAAGTTATTTATGTTGTGATGACACGAAAATGATTCTGACTTCTTGTGCAGAATAAAATATTATATATTTGTTTTAATTAATACTTTTAAAATGAGATTTTACCAATCTTAAATTTTAAAACATATTTACTTCAACAGGACAATGTACATTGATAAGCAATGTGAATTACAAGTTGCAAATGAGGCAGAATATAAGTATTAGCTGCATTACATCTGTTGTCCCAAACCGAGAAAAAGGAACACAGAGAAACTTTTTTTTGTGTGTGTGCAAAATCATTAACTTATAATTTAATGGCAGCAACTCATTGCAAAAAAATTGGCACAGGAGCATTTTTACCACTGTGTTACATGGCCTTTCCTTTTAACAACACTCAGTAAACATTTGGGAACTGAGGAGACCAGTTTTTGAAGCTTTTTCAGGTGGAGTTCTTTCCCATTCTGGCTTGATGTACAGCTTAAGTTGTTCAACAGTCCGGGATCTCCGTTGTCTTATTTTACGCTTCATAATGCGCCACACATTTTAAATCGGAGACAGGTCTGGACTACAGACAGGAGAGTCTAGTACCCGCACTCTTTTACTACGAAGACACGTTGTTGTAACACGTGCAGAATGTGGCTTGGAATTGTCTTGCTGAAATAAAAAGGGGCATCCATGAAAAAGACGTTGCTTGCATGAGGCCAACATACAGTATGTTGCTCCAAAACCTGTATGTACCTTTCAGCATTAATGGTGCCTTCGCAGATGTGTAAGTTACTCATGCTTTTGGGCACTAATACACCCCCATACCAGATGCTGGGTTTTGAACTTTGCGCCTAGAACAATTCGGATGGTTCTTTTCCTCTTTGGTCCGGAGGACACAAAGCCCACAGTTTCCAAAACATTTTTGATATGTGGACTCTTCAGACCACAGAACACATCTACACTTTGCTTCAGTCCATCTTGGATGAATTTGGACCCAGAAAAGTGTTTCTGGGTGTTGGTGATGAATGGCTTTCGCTTTGTATAGTAGAGTTTTAACTGAGCCCATGTGGTGATATCCTTCACACAATGATGGTGGATTTTGATGCAGTACCGCCTGAGTGGTCGAAGGTTACGGGCATTCAATGTTGGTATTCGGCCTTGCCGCTTACGTGCAGTGATTTCTCCAGATTCTCTGAACCTTTTAATGATATTACGGATCTTAGATGGTGAAATCCTTAAATTCCTTGCAAAAGCTTGTTGAGAAATGTTGTTCTTGAACTGATGAATTGCTCATGCATTTGTTCACAAAGTGGTGACTCTCGACTCATCTTTGTTTCTTGGAAATGTATAGATTTATTTTAAAATAATGACCATAACACACATACAGGTGAAGGGAACATAAGTGAGTGGAGTGACATTAGATATACAACATTTTTTGATGAAGGCTGTCTCCCTGTGTTGGCCCGGCGATGAGGAGGTGACATGTCTAGAGTGCAGCTGGGATGGGCTCAAGGTCAAGCCCCACTGCAACGCCTGAGAGGGAAAAGCGGTAGGAAATGGATGACTGGGTTAAGCGGTAAGAAAGTTTAAATGTGTTATGGAGCATCAAATGTATTATTTTCTTGCAAAGTTCAAAGGTCATGTAAATGAACATCATGTCTGGTGCACTATACAGGCCTGTGTTTTTTTTTGTAATTTGTTGCCATGGTACCACTTCTTGTGTATAAAAAATGAGCTGATGAGTACCCAAATAAATTTAACCGGGATGTTTTATTTTCCTCAATGATTTATACTGCCATCCAAAATGGCAATGCTACATTTCATGTTACCTATAGTAAAAAGGTAACTCAGTTTTTTTTAAATATTAGCCACCATTGAGAACCAAAGTGGATTTATTAAAATGTGCTCATAACTTTACACCCTGGTAACTCTTGTGTGTGATTGTTTCCAACTTGATATGATTATTACACTATGTCATCTATAAACTGGAATTGTGTGGATCAAATAAGGTAATGTTGCTTTGGATAGATTCTAATCATAATACATCAGTCAATAAATTAGAAGAGGTTGATTAGGGTGGTTTTGAACTGTGTGGAAATTTGCTCGAACCAAAAACAATTAGTGAAGCTGAGAGAACATACATCATCATTAATAGTTATAGTGTACGCCTGTACGGTCTATGTACTGCGACCATCCATCCATCCAGCCATTTTCTACCGCTTGTCCCTTTTGGGGTGGGAGGGGGTGTTGGAGCCTATCTCAGCTGCTTTCAGGCGGACTGTGGTGTACACCCTGGACAAGTCACCACCTCATCACAGGGCTAAAACAGATAGACAAACAACATCCACACTCACATTCACTCACTAGGGTCAATTTAGTGTACTGGGACCAAGATAGTTTATGTCATAAAGGACATTGAATGGCCTCAAAAGATGTTATGTTCAAAGAAATATTTCAGTAATTTGGTGAACTTTGTACTCGTGCAGTGATGCTGTTCTGTGAGGACTCTTAAAATGGCTGTGATGATTGACAAGCAGTTAGTATTAGCTTGAGAACTGGAACTCCAGTGGTTGTTTGTGTGTGTACTTTAAGTGAAAAACACAACAACATTCTTTGTTATTATTGTTTGAAAATGACACCACTGCATACTGTTCAGGATCTAAGAGAATGTTTTAATACCATTTTGCAATAATGAAGAAGATATGAAAACAACAATTCACATTGACGATGTTTGCAAGGATGTATAAACACACATTTATATAGTGATATAATAGATGATACCATGAGGTGCAAAACAAACATGACAAGAAATCCACAAATAAAGGACAAGCGGTAGAAAATGGATACATCTAATATTTATATGAGCTCTATTTATTATTTCATCTTACCATATTTATATCAATACTGACATAAGAGTCAAAAGTCTTTATAATCACATATCAAACCTTCCTAAAGTTTTGGACTTATTTGTGTTTCATTGACCAATCCATGTTTGAAAAAATTTCACTTTCATTAACTCATTAACATGAAATGTAGCAATGTATACATTAGAAATTAAAAAAAACATTTTTGATCATTAAACCTTCACACGTCTTTGCCTTCATCAGAAAATGTTACATTTCGCATGTCACTCAGTTTTCCTCTAATGTTCCCTTCACCTGTATGTGCGTATTATGTTCAATATCACTCTGACACATACTTGACCCGTGATGAAGATGCCAACTTCCTCCAGGAGGAGGCAGTGTAGGATAGACAAAAAGCAGTGTTTCGTGAATGAAAGTAAATGAATGAATGTATTTGCATGATGTAAATACGTTATCAATTGTCAATATAAGTGTTGTATGATGTAAATATGTCTAAAAGATTGTGTCTCGCTGTATTACTCAGGCTGCACTACAGTGTCTATTCACAGGCGCGATCCCACTACTGAGCGGTACGGGGGCTTTGACCTGCTCCGTTTCCGACCTGGGCCGGTGTACCCCTCCTTAGACGACCTGGTAGTCCCGAGCTCCCCCAGGAGCACCATATCGGCACCGAATTTAGTGCGGACACCCAATCGACATAGTCCACCGCAGCTCAGAACTCCTGAGCTCAAACGCTCCTCCAACCTCAGCCTCCCAGTAGCTTGGACTACAGGCGCGCGCCACCGCACCCGGCGAGGAAGAACCTCACTAAAACAGATTTTTTGCCTGCACTTTAGTGACGTCACCGGGAGGTATGGCGGCTTATTGGATAGGATAGACTTTTATTAATTTCAAAATGGGGAAATGATGCGGTTTCAGTGCAGATTTTTACTTACAGTATCTATCCATCCATTTCCTACCGCTTATTCCCTTTCGGGGTCAACACAAGTAAAATGTAATGAAAAACAAAAATGTATGAACAATACATATTACGCACTAACAAGTTCACCATGTATAGATTAATGATAAAACAAAAAGAGTATATCAGTACATTGAGCGAATGATTTTGCACAGCAAGAAAAAAAAAACGTATTACAGTAAATATTTCCCACCAAACCTATTTCTGAAGTTCTTTATGTTGTGATGACAAGAAAATGATTCTGACTTCTTGTGCAGAATAAAATATTATGATTTTTTAAATTAATATTTAAAAAAAAAGATTTTACCTATCTTAAATTTTAAAACATATTTACTTCAACAGGACAATGCACATTGATGAGCAATGTGAATTACAAGTTGCAAATGAGGCAGAATATAAGTAATAGCTGCATTACATCTGTTGTCCCAAACCGAGAAAAAGGAACACAGGAAAACCTTTTTTTTTTTTTTTTTTTGTGCAAAATCATTAACTTATAATTTAATGGCAGCAACTCATTGCCAAAAAGTTGGCACAGGAGAATTTTTACCACTGTGTTACATGGCCTTTTCTTTTAACAACACTCAGTAAACGTTTGGGAACTGAGGAGACCAGTTTTTGAAGCTTTTTCAGGTGAAGTTCTTTCCCAATCTGGCTTGATGTACAGCTCAAGTTGTTCAACAGTCCGGGATCTCCGTTGTCATATTTTAAGCTTCATAATGCGCCACACATTTTAAATCGGAGACAGGTCTGGACTACAGACAGGACAGTCTAGTACCCGCACTCTTTTACTACGAAGACACGTGGTTGTAACACGTGCAGAATGTGGCTTGGTATTGTCTTGCTGAAATAAAAAGGGGCATCCATGAAAAAGACGTTGCTTGCATGAGGCCAACATACAGTATGTTGCTCCAAAACCTGTATGTACCTTTCAGCATTAATGGTGCCTTCACAGATGTGTAAGTTACTCATGCTTTTGGCCACTAATACACCCCCATACCAGATGCTGGGTTTTGAACTTTGCGCCTAGAACAATTCGGATGGTTCCAACCTCTTTGGTCTGGAGGACACAACGCCCACAGTTTCCCCCAAAAATTTTAAATGTGGACTCTTCAGACCACAGAACACATTTACACTTTGCTTCAGTCCACCTAAGATGAGTTCGGGCCCAGCGAAGTGTTTCTGGGTTTTGTTGATAAATGGCTTTCGCTTTGCATAGTAGAGTTTTAGCTGAGCCCATGTGGTGATATCCTTCACACAATGATGGTGGTTTTTGATGCACTACCGCCTGAGTGGTCGAAGGTCATGGGCATTCAATGTTGGTATTCGGCCTTGCCGCTTACGTGCAGTGATTTCTCCAGAATCTCTGAACCTTTTAAAGATATTACGGACCTTAGATGGGGAAATCTCTAAATACCTTTCAATAGCTTGTTGTGAAATTTTGTTCTTAAACTGACGATTTGCTCATGCATTTGTTCACAAAGTGGTGACTTTCGACTCATCCTTGTTTCATGGAAATGTATAGATTTATTTTAAAATAATGACCATAACACTCATACAGATGAAGGGAACATAAGTGAGTGGAGTGACATTAGAATATACAACATTTTTTGATGAAGGCTGTCTCCCTGTGTTGGCCCGGCGATGAGGAGGTGACATGCCTAGAGTGTACACCGCCTTCTGCCCGAGTGCAGCTGGGATGGGCTCAAGGTCAAGCCCCACTGCAACGCCTGAGAGGGAAAAGCGGTAGAAAATGGATGACTGGGCTAAGCGGTAAGAAAGTTTAAATGTGTTATGGAGCATCAAATGTATTATTTTTTTGCAAAGTTCAAAGGTCATGTAAATGAACATCATGTCTGGTGCACTATACAGGCCTGTGTTTTTTTTGTAATTTGTTGCCATGGTACCACTTCTTGTGTATAAAAAATGAGCTGATGAGTACCCAAATAAATTTAACCAGGATGTTTTATTTTCCTCAATGATTTATACTGCCATCCAAAAAGGCAATGCTACATTTCATGTTACCGAGTGAAAAGGTAACTCAGTTTTTTTTAAATATTAGCCACCATTGAGAACCAAAGTGGATTTATTAAAATGTGCTCATAACTTTACACCCTGGTAACTCTTGTGTGAGATTGTTTCCAACTTGATAGGATTATTACACTATTTAATCTATAAACTGGAATTGTGTGGATCAAATAAGGTAATGTTGCTTTGGATAGATTCTAATCATAATACATCAGTCAATAAATTAGAAGAGGTTGATTAGGGTGGTTTTGAACTGTGTGGAAATAAGACATAAGAGTCGAAAGTCTGTATACGCACATATCAAACATTCTTAAAGTTTTGGACTTAATGGTGTTTCATTGACCAATCCATGTTTGAAAAAAGGTCACTTTCACTAACTCATTAACATGAAATGTAGCAATATATACATCAGAAATTAAAAAAACAAATAGCTGAGATAGGCACCAGCGCCCCCCGCGACCCCAAAGGGAATACGTTTTAGGAAATGGATGGATGATGGATCTTTGATCATTAAACCTTCATACGTCTTTGCCTTCATCAGAAAATGTTACATTTTGCATGTCACTCAGTTTTCTCTAATGTTCCCTTCACCTGTATGTGCGTATTATGTTCAATATCACTCTGACACATAATTGACCCGTGATGAAGTTGCCAACTTCCTCCAGGAGGAAGCAGTGTAGGACAGACAAAAAGCAGTGTTTAGTGAATGAAAGTAAATGTATGAATGTGTTAGTGTGATGTAAATACATTTTGGAGTGTCAATATAAGTGTTGTATGATGTAAATATGTCTAAAAGATTGTGTCTCGCTGTATTACTCAGGCTGCACTACAGTGTCTATTCACAGGCGCGATCCCACTACTGAGCGGTACGGGGGCTTTGACCTGCTCCGTTTCCGACCTGGGCCGGTGCACCCCTCCTTAGACGACCTGGTAGTCCCGAGCTCCCCCAGGAGCACCATATCGGCACCGAACTTAGTGCGGACACCCGATCGACATAGTCCACTGCAGCTCAGAACTCCTGAGCTCAAACGATCCTCCAACTGTTTTAATGTTAGATATCTTATTAAATGAAGACGCACACACAGAGTTGCCGTTCAGTCATTTTACCGGGTAACTTCAGAGTAATGCAAACATCCGGGTGCACCCCTCAAATCCCACCGGGTGAAACCCATACATTGTAACATCTCCCCTTTTTTGAAAAACAAAAAAACAAAAAAACAAAAAAAAACAACAGAGAAGAAAAAAAACAACAACAGTCCCACCCAATTGTAAACAAAGGACCTATGAGGGAAGAACAGCACAACTGTGCTTTAACTAAACACGGCAGTGAAACACATTTAGCTCCTTAAACAAAGTCCCGGAGGTGTGCAGGCCTCCTAACAACCCTGCCGAATCTGGTGGTGACACCAGCTTGTGTCGTCTGAGGGTCCGGCTCAGCTGGTGAGCAGGATTGTGGTGTGACGTAGTCAGGTGAGCATGGTTGTGGTGTGACCCCACCCGGAGTTGGGGTGGGCGGGTTCCTGCCAGTTGACTCTGATGTTGGTGACACCCCTGGCGATGGTCTCAGGTGTCTACGGTTGCGTCTCAGCACAGTCCCATTCTCCATTTTTACTGCATAGGACCTATTCCGGTCCTGTCGCACCACTGATGCAGGTGCCCAGTATGTGTGTCCGGCCACCTGTGACTGCACTCGCACCCGTTCTCCATTCTGAAGTGGTCTCAGGGGCTTTGCCCCTCTGTTGTAGTAGCGAGCCTGCCTGAGTTGGTTTTCTCGCACAGCTGAGTCAGTGTCCACTACAGCAGGTTTCAGTAGATTCTCACACATTGGTAACAATGTCTTTGTCCGACGGCTCATTAGTCTCTGAGCTGGACTGGCCTGAAAGCCTTGTGCTGGGGTGTTTCTGTGAGCAAGTATGGCCAAGTAGGGGTCTGACTTTGCCTGCAGTGCTTTCCCCATCAGCCTTTTATCAGTCTTGACAGCAGACTCTGCTTTTCCATTGCTTTGAGGATAGGTAGGTGAAGATGTAACGTGTTCGAATTCCCAGGCCTGGCTAAATCTTTTGAATTCCTGTGAGCTATATTGTGGGCCGTTATCAGAGAACACCACGTCAGGCACACCATGGCGAGCGAAATGTGCTTTCAGCTTATGGATAACCGTGGTGGACCTGGTATCAGGTAGATAATCAACTTCCCAAAAATTGGAAAAATAGTCCACTGTCACTAAGTACTCTTTGTTATTGAAGGTGAATATATCTGTGCCCACTTTTGCCCATGGCCTTAGTGGGAAGTCATGGCTCTGTAATGGTTCTTTCTGTTGCCGTGTGTCTTTTTCTCTGCAGACTTGGCAGTTTCCCATGTACGTTTTTAGCTGTTCATGCATACCCGGCCAGTACACACATTCTCTCGCTCTCCTCAGGCAGTTTTCTATCCCTAAATGTGATGCATGGATCTTTTCCTTCATTTCTTTTCTTAGAGCCGTCGGGATGACTGCCCTCTGTCCTCTAAAGATGACATTGTCCTGTACGCTTAGCTCATCCCGCATATCAAAATACGGCCTCACCTCATCCTCGACCTGCCCTTTATCATCTGGCCACCCCTGCAGTATTCTTCGTTTCAGCACCTGAAGGGCCTGGTCCCGTTCTGTCTCAGTTTGGATTCTCTGCCGTCTCTCCTCTGAAATGGGCAAATAATGAATCATGTTCACAGTTTCAATTTCAGCTTCCACTGACCCCTCAGTTGCACATTCAGGCAGGTACGCTCTGCTCAGTGTATCAGCTACCAGCATAAATCTGCCTGGAACAAACACTACTTCTATGTCATACTTTTGAAGTCTCAACAGCATTCTTTGTAAACGCTTTGGGGCGCTAAGCAGTGGTTTCTTTGTGATTGTTTCCAGAGGTTTATGGTCAGAGTGCACAACCACCTTTCTACCATACGTGTATTGGTGAAACTTTTCCATCCCAAATAATATAGCCAAGCACTCTTTTTCTATTTGTGCATATCCTCTCTCAGTGGAGGTGAGTGCCCTGCTGGCATATGCTATCGGCTGGCCTACCTGCAAGAGCGCTGCACCCAGTCCGGTTTCTGATGAATCACATTGGAGAGTGAGGTCCTCCGTTGGGTTGTAGTACTTCAATACTGGTGCTGAGGCTATCATTTCTTTAATTTTCACAAAGGCAGTTTCCTGTATGTCAGTCCATTCCCATATCACATCCTTGTGAGTCAGTTGCCTCAGGACCTCACAGCTATCTGACAGGTGTGGGCAAAATTTTGCAAGGTAGTTAACCATTCCAAGCAATCTCTGAAGGCCCTTGATGTCGGCGGGTCTAGGCATTTCCTGTACTGCGCGTACCTTTTCAGGGTCAATTTTCAAGCCCTCCGATGTTAGTCTGTGACCTATGTACGGCACCTCCTTCTGCTTCAGCCTCAGTTTGTCAAAATTCAGTTTAATGTTGCATGTTTCGCATCTCTCAAGGAGTTTTTTCAGTTTTTCGTCATGATCTCTCACTGCCATTTCCTGATTTTCTCCTTCACCGATGATCAAGATATCGTCAGCTATAATGCGCACCCCTGGTAACCCATCAAGCGCCTGCGTAAGCCTGTGCTGAAACACCTCAGGAGCCGGGCTGATCCCCATCGGCATTCTCATCCATCTGTACCTTCCGAAAGGGGTGGCAAATGTTGTCATGTAGCTGGACTGCTTTGTCAACTTCACATGCCAGAATCCATTCTTTACATCACACACTGTGAATATTCTTGCATTTGCTAGGTCTGGTAGGACATCATCGATTGTTGGCAGTGGGAAATGTTGTCTCTTTAAGGCTTTGTTTAGGGGTTTAGGATCAATGCAGATTCTCAATTTTCCAGATGGTTTCTTAACCACGACCATGCTACTGATCCAATCTGTGCTCTTTTCGACTGGTGTGATGATTCCTCTTTCCACCAGACTGCTCAGTTCCTCTCTAAGTGGATTCATCAGTGCCACCGGAACTCTTCGCTTAGGTAACTTTACTGGAGCTACGCTGTGATCCACTTCCAGATCATATGTCCCTGACAGGCAGCCATCTCCTTCAAACACCTGTGGATATCGTTCTCTGATCTGTTCTTTCTCCGGAGTATTTTCCTCACTGCCTGTGTGTTGGACAATCTCATCAATGGCCATGATATTTTCTCTTTGAATTCTCACTAGATCCATGCCCTGTACTGCTTTATTGCCAAGTAATGGCACAGATGACTGGCCATCAATCACCATGCATTCAAGCCTATACAATTTCCTGTTTCTCGGATTCCTTATTTTTATCCTGCATTTGCCCAAAGGCTTCAGAGTGCTTTTGTTGTACATGACAAGGACTTGCTGTGTCTGCTCCAGTTTTGTGTCTGGGTTCAGTAGGTGTATTGGGATAATATTGCAGCTTGCTCCACAGTCTAGCTGAAATTTCACTGGCCTCTCCCCCAGCAACATTGTCGCGAACAGTTGTCTCTCCTGTGTTTTTTCCTGCCCGTCTGAGTGAAGGCTTAATATTTCCTGATACTCATCCTCTGTCTCTGCTACACTGTGTATTCGTTTGATCTGTGAATCTGAAGTTTTGCATTTGGACGCAAAGTGATTGTATTTGTTACATTTGCTGCAGACTTTCCCATAAGCTGGGCAGCTCTCTTTTTTCCACTCATGGTTTTTTCCACAGTACTTGCAGTTCTTTATTTCTTTCGGTCTTGCCCCCTTTGCTTCAGACACTCTTTTAACTGCATGCACCTCTTCACCTACTTGCCCCTCGATTGTTTTCACATTTTCCTTCGAGAGATCTGCTGCTCTGCATATTTGGATGCTTTTTTCCAACGTTAGATCTGTCTCGCGCAGCAAACGCTCTCTCACATGCGAATCATGGATCCCGCATACAATTCTATCCCTAATCAAGGATTCTTTTGCAGTCCCGAAATTGCATGTGTCTGCGAGCACTCGTAGGTCAGTGACGTACTTGTCAATCGTTTCGCTAACATTCTGGTTTCTGGAGAAAAATCTGTATCTCTCAACAGTTTCGTTTGGTTTAGGATTGCAGTGTTTGTCGAACAGAGTTAGTAATTTGTCTAGCGTTTCCACTAGTTGCTCCTCTGGTTTAAGTGTAGTCCACAATGTTTTCCCCAATTCTCTGCCTGTTTCTCCAATCAAGTATTTGAACACTTTTACCTTTGTCTTGTCGTCAGAATCTGCTAACGTTATGTCCAAATACAGTGAAAACTCATCTTTCCACGTCTTCCATGTTTTCGCCAGGCAAGTAGAATTCCAATCCAATGTGGCGGGAGGTTTCAAACCGAATGCATCCATCGTTCTTTTCCGTTGTAAAATGCTGTCTTCGGCTTCCTCCTTCACCTCAACTTCTTCATCTGACATTCGTAAGCGTTGTTGTGTTCGGATTTACCGCTGCCACCATGTTTTAATGTTAGATATCTTATTAAATGAAGACGCACACACAGAGTTGCCGTTCAGTCATTTTACCGGGTAACTTCAGAGTAATGCAAACATCCGGGTGCACCCCTCAAATCCCACCGGGTGAAACCCATACATTGTAACACCAACCTCAGCCTCCCAGTAGCTTGGATTACAGGCGCGCGCCACCGCACCCGGCGAGGAAGAACCTCACTAATGCTGCTTTTTTGCTTGCACTTTAGTGACGTCAACGGAGGAATGGCGACTTGTCGGATAGGATAGACTTTTATTAATTTCAAAATGGGGAAATGATGTGGTTTCAGTGCAGATTTTTACTTACAGTAACACAAGTAAAATGTAATGAAAAACAAAAAGGTATGAATAATACATATTACGCACAAACAAGTTCACCATGTATAGATCAATAACAAAACCAAAAGCGTATCTTAGTACACTGAGCGAACGTTTTTGCACAGCAAGAAAAAAAAAAACGGATCACAGTAAATATTTCCCACCAAACCCATTTCTGAAGTTCTTTATGTTGTGATGACAAAAAAAAGATTCTGACTTCCATCCATCCATTTCTACCGCTTATTCCCTTTTGGGGTCGCGGGGGGCGCTGGCGCCTATCTCAGCTACAATTGGGCGGAAGGCGGGACTTCTTGTGCAGAATATAATATTATTATTTTTTTTTTAATTATTTTTTTTAAAATAAGATGTATTTTACCTATCTTTAATTTTAAAACATATTTACTTCAACAGGACAATGCATATTGATGAGCAATGTGATTTACAAGTTGCAAATGAGGCAGAATATAAGTATTAGCTATATTACATCTGTTGTCCCAAACCGAGAAAAAAGAACACAGAGAAACTATTTTTTTTTTTTGGTGCAAAATCATTAACTTATAATTTAATGGCAGCAACTCATTGCAAACAAGTTGGCACAGGAGCATTTTTACCACTGTGTTACATGGGCTTTCCTTTTAACAACACTCAGTAAACGTTTAGGACTTGAGGAGACATGTCCAGAGTGTAATCCTGCCTTCTGCCCGAGTGCAGCTGGGATGGGCTCAAGCCACAATTCAATGCCTGAGAGGGACAAGCGGTAGAAAATGGATGACTGGGCTAAGCGGTAAGAAAGTTTAAATGTGTTTATTCTTTCTTGCCAAGTTCAAAGGTCATGTAAATGAACATCATGTCTGGTGCACTATACAGGCATGTGTTTTGTTTGTAATTTGTTGCCAAGGTCCCACTTCTTGTGTATAAAAAATGAGCTGATGAGTACCCAAATAAATTTAACCAGCATGTCTTATTTTCCAAAATGATTTATACTTCAATCCATAATGGCAATGCTACATTTCATGTTACCTATAGTAAAAAGGTAACTCAGTTTTTTTTAACATTAGCCACCATTGAGAACCAAAGTGGATTTATTAAAATGTGCTCATAACTTTTCACCCTGGTAACTCTTGTGTGAGATTGTTTCCAATTTGATATGATTAATACACCAATTTCATATATTAGCTGGAAATGTGTGGAAGGCTTTACACTGCTGACATGTCTGATAAGCACATGGCTGCCTCCGTCACTTCTCAGCTGAAGGATGGCCTGAACAAAATAGATCAAAGCTATCTTCCAGGGAAATTCAAGGTCTGGTGTTACCAGTTCACCTTATACCATCGCCTGATGTGGCCCTTGAAGTTGTGCGACATCACCTCCACAACAGTCCTCAAAATGGACTCAAAAGCCAATAACTACATCCGCAAATGGCTGGGCCTTCCCAGATGTCTTTCCAACACGGCGCTGTTTGAAAGGGCCATTCTGAAGCTGCCACTGAAATCCATCAGCTTGGGCTACAAACAGGAGAAGGTGAGGCTTGTGTTTGAGCTCAGAGACTCACCTGATCCGTCTGTCCGTAACACCAAGACCCAAGTCTGTACAGGGCGTAAGTGGAATGTTATGCAGACAGTAGACCAGGCCATCATCCGACTGAAACACCAGGAGATGGTAGGACAGATACAGTCTGGTGGAGCCGGCTTCAGATGGGGAACAGCATCCAAGATGTGGTCCAAAGCCTCAAGGAAGGAAAGAAAAGATCTAGTGATCTCAGAAGTGGTCAAGATGGAAGAGGAGAGCTATCTGATCAAGGCTGTGGGCCAACAGCAGCAAGGGAGATGGACCAATTGGGAGGCTGTTGCCAATAGAGTTGTTACATGGGCAGACATGTGGTAGATGCCCCAGGCGAGGCTAAGTTTCCTCATCAGGACCACGTACGATACCCTCCCCAGTCCCAGGAACTTGCATGTTTGGTACGGGGCAGAGGTGACCTGCCAGCTCTGTGACTCCCAGAACCCAAGCTTGCATCACATTCTTTCTGGCTGCAAGGTGGCTTTGTCGCAGTTTTGGTTGGCGGCACGACCGCGTCCTGCGGAAGCTAGCTGAAATTCTGGAGGCACGCAGAGTGGAAGCAAATGGGGCCAGTTCGGGAACAGCACAGTGGTCGCTTAAGTTTGTCAAGCAAGGTGGCCAGCCTCAGAGCAGCAGCAAGAGCATCCAGTACCTCCTGTCAGCTGGTGGCGAGTGGAACATGAGGGCTGATCTAGATCGTCAGTTGAAGTTCCCTCAAGAGATTACAACAACCATGTTACGCCCAGACATTGTCCTGTGGTCCACTTCTAGTAAAACTGTCATCATGGTAGAACTAATGGTATCATGAGAAGAGGGAATGGAGGCTAACTTTGAAAGAAAGAGGGACAAGTATTCAGAGCTGGCAAGCGAGTGCGCACAAGCAGGATGGAGGCCCTTCACCTATCCAGTAGAAGTTGGCTGTAGAGGCTACACAGGAGCGTCCACTCAGCGGCTCCTAAAGTCCCTTGGGATCAAAGGCTCCAATCTAAAGAAGGCCCTCAAAGCCCTGGCAGAGGAGGCAGAACAAGGGAGCTTCTGGTTGTGGCTCAGAAGAAACGACAAGGCTTGGGGAAAGCAGGGCGTGTAGACAGGAAGTAACATGGGTCTCAAACCATGATAAGGTATATGCGGTCAGGCCTACGCTTGACTCAGGGAGATGGACGTGCCTGCTATGCATAGTCCCTTAGGACTCTTCCATATACACAACAGCAATAACACCGGGGTTGGAATGTGGGTACAGTATGGATCCTTTAGCTGGCTGCAGTGGGCGGCAGGGAGACGTCCCTGTCGCTGCTCCAATACCCAGAGATGTTCCTGGATTAAAGGAGCGAAACATCCGTGAAGGGCGGCTCCCGGCTGATGACCCTGCAGCCAGCACCACATGGCACTGTCGGAGGTGTGTCAGGCAGTAATGCCCTGCAAGTGTTGACTTGTGCTTACATCTTGTTGTCTTGCTTTGGATGAATTCTAATCATAATACATCAGTCAATAAATTAGAAGAGGTTGATTAGGGTGGTTTTGAACTGTGTGGAAATTTGCTCGAACCAAAAATAATTAGTGAAGCTGAGAGAACATACATCATCATTAATAGTTATAGTGTACGCCTGTACGGTCTATGTACTGCGACCATCCATCCATCCATCCATTTTCTACAGCTTTTCCCTTTTGGGGTGGCGGGGGGTGTTGGAGCCAATCTCAGCTGCTTTCAGGCGGAAGGTGGCGTACACCCTGGACAAGTCACCATCATCACAGGGCCAACACAGATAGACAAACAACATTGACACTCACATTCACTCACTAGGGCCAATTTAGTGTACTGGGACCAAGATAGTTTATGTCATAAAGGACATTGAATGGCCTCAATATATGTTATGTTCAAAGAAATATTTCAGTAATTTGGTGAACTTTGTACTCGTGCATTGATGCTGTTCTGTGAGCACTCTTAAAATGGCTGTGATGATTGACAAGCAGTTAGTATTAGCTTGAGAACTGGAACTCCAGTGGTTGTTTGTGTGTGTACTTTAAGTGAAAAACACAACAACATACTTTGTTTTTATTGTTTGCAAATGACACCACTGCATACTGTTCAAGAGCTAAGAGAATGTTTTGATACCATTTTGCAATTACTAAGAAGATATGAAAACAACAATGCAAATTGACGATGTTTGCAAGGATGTATAAACACACATTTATATAGTGATATAATAGACGATACAATGAGGTGCAAAACAAATATGACAAGAAATCCACAAATAAAGGACAAGCTGTAGAAAATGGATACATCAAATATTTATATGAGCTCTATTTATTATTTCATCTTGCCATATTTATATTAGGACTGATATAAGAGTCTTAATTCTTTACAAGCACATATCAAACATTCTTAAAGTTTTGGACTTAGTGGTGTTTCATTGACCAATCCATGTTTTAAAAAAGTTCACTTTCACTCACTTATTAACATGAAATGTAGCAATATATACATTAGAAATTAAAAAACACATTTTTGATCATTAAACCTTCACACGTCTTTGCCTTCATCAGAAAATGTTAGTTTTCTCGATCCCTTCACCTGTATGTGCGTATTATGTCAGTCTGACACATACTTGACCCGTGATGAAGTTGCCAACTTCCTCCAGGGGGAGGCAGTGTAGGACAGACAAAAAGCAGTGTTAGTGAGGGGAAGTAAATGTATGAATGTGTTAGTGTGATGTAAATACATTATATATTGTCAATATAAGTGTTGTATGATGTAAATATGTATAAAAGACTGTGTCTCGCTGTATTACTCAGGCTGCACTACAGTGTCTATTCACAGGCGCGATCCCACTACTGAGCGGTACGGGGGCTTTGACCTGCTCCGTTTCCGACCTGGGCCGGTGCACCCCTCCTTAGACGACCTGGTAGTCCCGAGCTCCCCCAGTAGCACCATATCGGCACCGAACTTAGTGCGGACACCCAATCGACATAGTCCACTGCAGCTCCGAACTCCTGAGCTCAAACGATCCTCCAACCTCAGCCTCCCAGTAGCTTGGATTACAGGCGCGCGCCACCGCACCCGGCGAGGAAGAACTTCACTAATGCTGCTTTTTTGCTTGCACTTTAGTGACGTCAACGGAGGAATGGCGACTTGTCGGATAGGATAGACTTTTATTAATTTCAAAATGGGGAAATGATGTGGTTTCAGTGCAGATTTTTACTTACAGTGACACAAGTAAAATGTAATGAAAAACAAAAGTGTATGAATAATACATATTGCGCACTAACAATTTCACCATGTATAAATAAATGATAAAACAAAAATAGAATCTTAGTAATACAGCGTGACACAACCTTTTTCAATATATTTAAATCATACAAAACTTCTTTTGACAATTTATAATATATTTACATCACACTACACACACTCTTCCTGAAGAAAGGTAGAAACTTCATCACTGCACACAAAACACAGTCCATCCATCAATCAATTTTCTACCATTTGTCCCGTTCAGGGTCGCGGGGGGTTGCTGGAGCTTATCTCAGCTGCATTTGGGCGGATTGCTGGTTACACCCTGGACAAGTTGCCACCTCATCGCAGGGCCAACACAGTTAGACAACATTCACACTCACATTCACACACCAGGGTCAATTTAATGTTGCCAATCAACTAATCCCCAGGTGCATGTCTTTGGGAGGAAGCCGGAGTACCCGGAGGGAACCCACGCAGTCACAGGGAGAACATGCTAACCCCACACAGAAAGATCCTGAGCCCAGGATTGAACCTAGGATAACTCAGGACACATACATATGTTCAGTGGCGCAGCTAGACTTTTATCCGTGGGGTGGCCAGGGGGTGGACAAGGCTATTTCAGGGGGTCCACAGACTATAACAATTCATTTTTTTCTTGACTTATCAATTGCAGTTGGAGCGTCAAATGTTGAAATGTACATACTAAGCACACAGGAGATGAGATTTATGTATATATAATTTGCAGTTTATTAACAATGCAGAAAATGTAAAACACAACTTGGCAACTTAATTACTGAACTGAGCATGTGACTGTTTCTGTCTATGCTCTGACCCGGTGAAGATGGGCTGTGCTGTGTTGTGAGTTCTCTCTCCCGACTAGTCCCAGGAAGGGAGCTGCCATCTTTTTCTTCTGTGTCTAATGGAAGTACGTTGTATAAAAATGAAAATATTAGTGTAAGCAAAATTAACATACAGCCACCATCAAAAAGAAACACACAAAATATCTAAAAATGAACTTAGGGGTTCCTTCACATTTGAAATTTCCAGACCCTAAATCCCAGACTTCTCAGTAAAAAAAACTAATCTAAAAAAGAATCCAATAATTTGTGACATTTGAGATGAGTATATCATGTGAATAAATTATGCAATTCTTTGAGACACTAGTGATTTAGGGTTATATAAGTAAACATTGATTGATCACGGAAATAATTTGTTATCATTATTGAATTTGTATGCCATTAAGTCACCAAATTATTTCCAGAAGATTGTAGATAGGTAGTGTATGCAAAATAATTAACCCACAAATCTTAAGATAACCCAGATAAGTATAAATATATTTCCACACAATTGTTTCCATCTTCCATATTACTAGAGACCTGGAAATGTAGAAATTCCAAACTTTCCATACTAGCGTAGGAACCCTGTAACTTAAAATTACTTAAGTGAGCATGTGACTGCTTCTGTGCTCTGACCTGGTGATGATGGGCTGTGTGCATCACTTTCTCTCTCCTCCTGACTCGTCCCAGGATGGGAGCAGCCAGGACTGCTGCCAGACCTAAATCCTGGCTGTTTGTCTGCCTCATTTTTTTCCTCACCCTAACTTGCTTCTTTTTAAAAAGAGGTCATACATCTTCTCCCCCTGCCTTTTCATTCTCAACTGACCCTATGAAAAAATAAGCCAGTCTTGTTAACGTTACTCCTGGCATCACTTACAATCACAGTGTTTTTAAATCTCCACTTCAAGCCTAAAACATGTCAGGGCAAATAAACCACTGTAGACCTAAGTTTAATATTCAGACTTTTCAGTTAGTTGGCAGCAGCCTAACTACCGTGTGAACATTATGTTACAACAGAGCATGAAACCGCTAGCTGGCTGGCTGATTTTCCGCTAGGTTCATTCTTCTAGAACAGTGGTTCTCAATTTTTTTTCAGTGATGTACCCCCTGTGAACATTTTTTTAATTCAAGTACCCCCTAATCAGAGCAAAGCATTTTTGGTTAAAAAAAATAGATACAGAAGTAAAATACAGCACTATGTCATCAGTTTCTAATTTATTAAATTATATAAGAGTGCAAAATATTGCTCATTTGTAGTGTTTTTTCTTGAACTATTTGGGAAAAAAAAGATATAAAAATAACTAAAAACTTGTTGAAAAATAAACACATGTTCAATTATAAATAAAGATTTCTACACATAGAAGTAATCATCAACTTAAAGTGCCCTCTTTGGGGATTGTAATAGAGATCAATCCGGATTCATGAACTTAATTCTAAACATTTTTTAACAAAAAAAAAAAAAAAATCTAGCTGTCCACAAAAAATCTAGCTGTCAACACTGAATATTGCATTGTTGCATTTCTTTTCGCAGTTTATGAACTTACATTCATATTTTGTTGAAGTATTATTCAATAAATACATTTATAAAGGATTTTTGAATTGTTGCTATTTTTTAGAATATTTAAAAAAAAATCTCACGTACCCCTTGACATACCTTCAAGTACCCCCAGGGGTACGCGTACCCCATTTGAGAACCACTGCTCTAGAATCATTGGAGAAACACGTAAATATAAATAACGACCCAAATGAATTAAACGAGACTTTAGCGGCTGTTGGAAGCAAGACGCCATGAGATGTAACATTAACGTTTGCTTGATGCCGTGGCTCTCTGCTTGTAGAAAAAAAAAAACTTCTATCTACAAAAGTTATTTTAAACAGTGACTCATTAGGACACCACCGTAAAACTTGCTTTACGACGAGAAGGTTATCCTTCTTTTTCTTTGTAACTTCGTTGATCTCCGGTCTCCAGCAACGATAAGCAACTCCAGTTTAAATCTTCCCCTTCTTCAGTGGCGATCTTCTTCTTCTTCTTTTGTTTTTTATGGCAGTTGGCAAGCAACCTTCTGGTGTGCATTACCGCCACCTACTGTAATGGAGTGTGGACCGAGGTGGATCCCTACTCTATATTCTTTTACTTAACCCAGTGTTTTTTAAATATGTGTATATTGCTTTGTATCCTATGTTTTCTGAATGCAATCCTAATATACTTCCCACTTCTAACCTAATATTTTCTTTTGCTAACTTATTTTCCAGTATTTCTCTTTCTCTATTGTATTTCCTACACTGTATTAAAACATGGTCAACATTATCTCTTTGATGGCAAAAATCACACAGCCCTGTAGTATGTTTTCCTATCAATTTTAGTGAACTATTTAGATAAGTATGTCCTAATCTCATTCTAGTAATAATGTCTTCTTCTTTCCTATTTCTACCCCCTCCTCTCATGACACCTACTCTCCTCTGGACTTTGTAAAACTCTCTACCTTTTAATTCCTTATTCCAATTATCCTGCCACTTTTTATTGTGTTCTATCTTAATTATGCTCTTCACTTATTCTTTACTGTGCTTAATCTCCATGTTTACTTCTGTTTTAGTGGTTGCTTGTTTTGCGTATCCATCAGCTAACTCATTTCCCTCAACTCCTACATGAGCAGGAACCCAGAGAAATGTTACCACACCTCCCGCTTTATTTATTCTGTAGATTGCCTGAACTATTTCATAAACTATATCTTGTCTTGTGTCTTATGCTATGTTTTTTATGCTCGTCAATGCACTGCTGGAGTCCGAGCACACGACTACTTTCCTTGCTTTGTTTTCCTCTATCCAGTTAACTGCCATATAAATTGCTACCAATTCCCCTGTAAAAACAGATAGTTTATCACTGATTCTTTTATTTAACACTATATTTCCTTGTGGGATAACTGCAGTAGCTCCTACTTTACTATTTATAGTTTTTGATGCATCTGTGAATATCATGATGTTATCAAAAAACATTTCCTCAATCCAATGTTCTATCTGGTAACTATTTAAATTTCTATTCTTCAGTAATTGCATGTTTACCTTTGGGTTTTCATACATCCACGGTGGTATTGCAGGAATTGGTACTGTAGGGCTAACTTTAATATTGTCAATTTGTGCTTTGATACATATATCTCCTATTATCCACCCAAAACTATTCATTTTTTTCTTCTCTTTTTCTTGGCAGTTTATTAGCACTTGACGGGTTGGATGTCCTTGCTTGGATCCTTTTAAGTTTGCCCAATAAACTGCTGAGAGTTGATCTCTCCTCATATCCAAAGGTTTGTCGTTCATTTCTACTTGTAATGCTGCCACTGGAGTAGGTTTAGTAGCTCCACAACATAACCTTAACGCCTGCGACTGGATCCGGTCTATTTTCCCAAGTAGTGTTTTTGAAGCAGATTGATAAATAATGCATCCGTAGTCGATAACAGATCGAATTAAAGTGATATATATTGTTTTCAATGTCAACCTATCAGCCCCCCAATCTTTACCCCTCAAAGCCCTCATTATATTTAACACCTTTTTACTTTTCTCCACTATTTTGCTGATGTGGGTTGACCAGTTAATATTTTTATCAAACCATATTCCTAAATATCTAAATACTTGTACCTCTTCTATGTTTTCTCCATAGAGTTTTATTGTGAGCTTGTTTTGTACTTTCCTCTTCGTAAAATTTATGACTTTTGTCTTTCCAACAGAGAATCTTAAACCCCAAGCCGTCCCCCAGTCTTGAACATTATTTACCGCTTTTTGAATCTTCTTTTCTATATGTTTTGTATTTCTACCTCTCTTCCACATCACTCCATCATCAGCAAACAATGCCACCTCCACTAACCCTTCCACTTCACTAAAAACTTCATTTATCATGATGGAAAATAGTACTGGATTTATTATACTCCCTTGTGGGGTCCCATTTTCCACTTCGTAATCTATTCTATATTCATTGACTATTTTTACTATATGTTCTACTTGTTAAAAAGTATTTTATCCATCTGTACATTCTTCCTCCAATCCCAATCTTATTTAGTTTCATCAGCAACCCCTGTTTCCACAACATATCATACGCTTTCTCTATGTCAAAAAATACCGCAATTATACTTTCTTTACTTATTTGTCCCTTTCTAATTTCCTCTTCCAGCTGCACTGCTGGGTCAGTTGTGCTTCTTGCTTTGCGAAAACCACTTTGGTAGTTTTTCATAATTTCTTTTGACTCTAAATAATATATTAATCTTTCATTAATCATTTTTTCCATTACTTTGCCCAAATTTGAGGTCAATGCTATCGGCCTATAATGTCCTGCCTCTTCCGGATCTTTCCCTGGCTTGCATATTGGAATTATTACAGCTGTTTTCCACTCATCTGGTAATTTTCCTTCTTCATATATCCTATTATATAATTTCAAGACCACTTCTTTGCCGATGCTACCTAAATTTTTGATCATTTGATAACTCACCAGGTCTTTCCCTGGTGTCGTATTTTTAACTTTTTTTAAAATTCGAACCATTTCATCCAAAGAAAATGTCATAACCATAGTGTTGGTAAAACTATTATCGTTGTCTTCCTTCATTTCCTCAATATTTAAACTTTTTCTTCTCTCTTTTGTTTTTCTACATTTCTCAAATTATCATTACTGTGCACTTTAACAAAGGTTTTTGCTAAAAGTTCTGTTTTTTCTTTATTTCCTACCACACTCCGCATTCCATCTTTCATCACATGTTTTTTATGTTCTTTTCTGACCCCTGACATTCTCTTGATCATTCCCCACACTTGGCTTAAAGGAGTAGTTCTATTTAGTGTTTCACAAAAAGTTCTCCAATGGTGTTTTCTTGTTTTTTTTAATACATACCTTACTCTAGCTTGGTGCCTTTTATATTGGATCATGTCTTGGAAATTATGTGTTCTTCTCAGTATTCTAAATGCTCTATTCCGTTCTTGTATTGCACTCTTGTGTCCACCACGGCACTATCTTCCTTCTTCTCCCTATACTATTCCTTGGTATGCTCTGTTCGGCTGCTTCTATTATGCACTTTGTAATATCTGTATTTAATCGTTCAATATCTTGATTTATATCTACTTCCTTTAAAGTTATGTCGGTAATTTCCCTAAATTTCCCCAGTCACCATGATTATACTTCCATCTTCCTTCTATCCTAGAGCTTTCTGTCCTATGATTTATGTTTATGTGAATGAAGATTGGATAGTGATCACTTCCCATTGTGCTGTATTTATTTACTTCCCACTCCACCTTTCCTGCTAACCCTTGTGACACTAGTGTTAAATCTATTGCTGTTTCTTTACCCGTGACGACATCTAACCTTGTTCCCGACCCATCATTCACACACACCAGTTCTTTTTCCTCCAAAAGTGCTTCCAATGTATCCCCATTCCAGTCATCCCTTTCACCCCACATTGTGCTATGTGCATTAAAGTCACCACACCAAATAATATTACCACTCCAGTGCTCGATTATTGTTTCTAGTTGGTGAATTTTTAATTTCTTGCATGGATTATAGAAGTTTAGTACTTTGTATCTTTCTTTATTATTCCATACTTCTACTCCTACTATCTCTAGTTCTTGTTTTACTTTTAATATTGAATAATGCATATCTTCCTTAATAAATATGGCACATCCTCCTCCTTGCCCATCATTCCTATCTTTACGTATCGTTATATATCCTTTTATTATAAAGTTTAATTTTGGCTTCGGCCATGTTTCTTGAATACATATTATATGTGGTTTATTTTTCATATTATTAATATATCCCTTTAATTCCTGTCCGTTTGCTATCAAACTTCTGGCATTCCACTGAACAATCAACATGGCGTTGGATTGTGGTAACATGACTCGGTCTCGTCTACTCTCTGTAGTTCACCATGCACCTGTTCCCAGGATAGTTCTTTTAAATTTAAAAACTTTGCTGCTGCTTTGACAATTATTTTGATTTTCTCAGTCTTGTTTCTAGCCGGTTCTGTACAATTTATTACGTAAGCCAGGAATACAACTAGTTTTTCCATGGAAATTCCTGTATTTGCTGCCTCTTGTTTTTTATTTCTTGAACTATTTTCACTTCTGTCCTGTTCTGCACTTTCTTGATTTCTTATTTGAACTGCCTCTGCGTATGTAATATTTCTTTCAACTCTGATTTGCTGTACTTCTGTTGCCTGTTTTCTTATGATGCAGCCCCCATACGCTGCTGTGTGATTCCCGCCACAATTACAACACTTGACCTGTTCATTTTCTCCACATTGTCCATATTCATGCTCTCCTCCACACCGTCCACATCTCATCTTAGCATGACACACACTAGCTATGTGCCCATAGCGTTGGCACTTGAAACAACGTACTGGGGGTGGCACGTAAACTCTAACATAGAAGCTTAAATACCCAATCATGATTCTCTCTGGTAGGACCTCCTCTGCAAATTGCACTAGCACGGATTCGCTCTCAGTCTTTTCACCGTTCCTAAATGCCATCATTCTTTTCATCATAGTGACAGTTCCTCCTTTTATTTCTCTTTTCAGATCATCTAAATGTTCTCCTCTTGGGATTCCTGTCACGACTCCTCTTGCCCCCTTTCGTTCTCCCACTTCAATTTTTTCCTTTATTATTTTGTTGCAGTTTTTGCAATCGCATTGCTTTGTTCTTTTGCTTTCCATTTTTGCATTTAATCAACAGCCGTCCGTCCCTGAGCACCTTCGCTATCTCCACCTCTCCAATGTCCTTCTTTAATCCCTTAACCAGTGTCATCAAACTAATGTCATTCATATCTTGGTTTGATTTAAATGTATAAATTATCTTATATTCATCCACCATAACCCTTTTCCTCTTATCAACCTCTTCATCGTCTTCATGCACTCTTTTAGTACTCGACTTTCCTTCACTCCCTCCTCTCCCCTTCTTTCCTCTCTCCCCTCTAGTCCTATCCATTTCCATATTATCCTCATACATCCCGTCACTATCCCCTTCCATCTCGATCCAGTCACAAAACAGCTTATGCTCAACCGCCAAAACAGATTTAGACACTCTCGCCGCCGCCAAATTCACTCCAAATGTTTGGTAGTTCCGCGTCTCTCCTTCCGGAAGCTTCCACCGACCGACTTAGCAGTCAATAGGCTTCACTGATTTAAAAATGCAACTGGCTCCTTCCGACAAGACGTGCGGTGCCGCGATATGTCAATCATCTGGAGTGGCACCTGGGGGGTCCAATCAGTTTTCAGGGGGGTCCAGTGCTACCCCGGCCTCCCCTCTAGCTCCGCCCCTGCATATGTTTAATAGTGAAATATTGTATACATAACGTTTAAATATTATTTGTGTGACCCACCCATAATGTGTCACATTTTTGTGTTGATTTATTTATTTAATTTTGTGGTTTGAATTCGTTTTGAAGCTGTCATTCCACATTTGTCGATATTTACCTTGGTCAGCAGGGAGCAGTAGAGCGTTTCTTCCTAATTGAATGGCATTACCTGCAGACCGGAAGTGTCTCGTCATTCTGATGAGAGCCACCAGTCTGTGAACAACTTAAACGTTTTATGTGCTTTTTCCTCCTGTTTAACAGGTTAGTTCTGGTGAATCAACTCACTGAATGGCATCTGTATGGTCATTATAATTTTAAGTACACGTTCTGATGGTGGAGCCTAATTCCAAAGTGTTTGCAAGGTGTAGTTAGTGTTTGTGAATGAATCCAGTGCCGAGCACAGTAGTATGGCTGCAGTAATCAATACAAAATGGCGACGTGAGTGCGCAATGTTTGTATAGGAACTTATGATCCTAATTCAGACTCCCAAATTAGAGCTCCCGTTTTCTTATTGATTTTGTAATATATCTTGTATAATGTGTGTGTTCTGAAAAAGGTTTTACATGCTATTTTATTGTGTTTAGACATGGTTATATAAGTTAAGCTCTCAGGAATGGTCAATGAACATTTCAAGTACAGTAACTTGATGCTGCTATTACAAGAAGAACAATATGAAGAAAAGTAAAGTGCTTAAATGAATGTTGCTAAAAAGTGCATTAAGTTCAAGGTAAATATTCCTGAGAAAGACAAGACAGTAAAAAAAGGTCTAATTGGGCACTATATTGTATGTTTTGGAGTGATGATGTGGATATGTGAAAATATATGGGAACAAGGCATACATTATTGTTATGGTAATTATAATTCCAGTGATACAGTAACAGTTTAATGATAGTTTATTGAGTGTTTTGATGAAAATAGAGGTAAAGATAAAGTAAAATACTTTGACATGATAATACAAAGTGATAAACGATATGGGAAATGAAGTGATTTGTGGATTTGTAATTTCTTTTAATAAATTCTGATGAGAGCGACCAGTCTGAACAACTGAAACGTTTTATGTGCTTTTTCCTCCTGTTTAACGGGACATTTTTATCTGACTGCTTGTCCTGGCTACCTGGGACCTGCAACATTTGTTGCAAAGTTCTAAGGTCATGTGATAAGAATACCATAGTTGTAAATACAGTACGAGAAGATGATTAAGTGATGAATTATCATATTTGGCCTTTATGTTTTTTCATTTGGTCTGGTCGCACTTGTTTACTGTCATGTATTTAAAAAATTAGGTTGGCTGACTACCTGAATAGAAAAAAACATGTCGTTTCATCCCTCCCCAAATGATGTTTATTTTAATTTCTGATGATTATATTCCAAAAAGACATTGCTACATTTCATGTTACTTACTTTGAGAAAATGTTTTTCTCCAACTTGGATTGGCCAATGACGCACCAATAAGTCAAAAACCGCGTGTTAAAAATGTTTTGAAAGGTCCTTTCCAAAATTGTACACATTTTTTACAAATACTGTAAGATGCATTCATATAATTAATCAGATGAACAATCTATGCATTCTTTGTGATGCTTATTTAAAGTTTGTGGATTTCTTGACACTTTGTGTTGAATATTTTTGTTTGAGATCTCCACCTCATTTTATAATCTATTAAAGCAGCTATAAATGTGTGTTGATACATCCTCGCAGTGTCTACATCCTCGATTTGCATTGTTGTTTCTATATCTTTTTGGTAAATGATATTGAAAAAATCCATTAGCTCCTGAGCAAAATGCAATAGTGTCATTTGCAAATAGCATTAACCTGGGTTTTTGTTGTGTTTTTCACTTACACAAACAAACGGACACAGTAGTTGTCTTTTTCAAGTTTATATAACACATTTCAATCATCACAGCCGTTTTAACAGCACACACACAACAGTATAAATGTGCAATTTCTCCAGAACACCCATTCATCCATCCATCTATTTTCTACCGCTTGTCCATTTCAGGGTCGTGGGGGGTGCTGGAGCCTATCTCAGATGCATAGGACACATTTGGTGAAATTACTACTTTTAAAATAGTTCATTAAATATAACAGCTCTTGAAGCTATTCCAAAGTCATTTATAATGTATTTACAGTAAACTATTTTTGGACCCAGTATAGACCCCTGAGGAATACCTTAGAGGTGTACACTATAACTAATAATGATGATGTAACTTCTCTCAGCTTCAATATTTGTTTTCTGTTTTTTAGGCAAATTTTCATTCAGTTCTAAATCACCCCATGAATCCTCTTCTAATTATTTCATCTAAATATTATGTTCACATTATTATATCAAAAGCATGAGAAAGTACCGATATCCTTATTTGAGCTACACATTTAACATTTTACAGTTGAAAAAGTTCAAAATATGTGTCATAGAGTTTTGAAATGAACATTCTAAACAAATCAACTTTCAGATTGATTGTTAGACAATGTTTGAAAAAAAAAACCGAGTTGACTTGCACCAACTAAACAATATGAAATATAGAACTGTCATTTTAGAACATGCTCATCAGGAATTAAAATATAATTGAGAAAAAGACATGCTGGTTGAATGTATTCAGGTGGTCATCAGCTCATTAAAGAAGTGGGACCACGTCACCAAGTTCCAAACACAACAGGGCCTGTATAGTATACACTAGACATGGTGTTCATTCACATGACCTTTGAACTTTGCCACATAGAATGAACTTAATGCCCCACAACACATTTAAACTTCCATATTCATCTCTCCTATGATGCATTCACCTGTTTGTTTATTGTGTTCAATATTTGAAATTAAACATATTTTTAAAATATTTTGTATCCAGTGATGAAGTTGCCGACTTTTTCCAGCAGGAGGCAGCGCAGGACAGACAAAAATCAATGTTAATGTTTTGAGAATGAACGTAAATGTATGAATGTGTTAGTGTGATGTAAATACATTTTGGAGTGTCAATATAAGTGTTGTATGATGTAAATATGTCTAAAAGATTGTGTCTCGCTGTATTACTCAGGCTGCACTACAGTGTCTATTCACAGGCGCGATCCCACTACTGAGCGGTACGGGGGCTTTGACCTGCTCCGTTTCCGACCTGGGTCGGTGCACCCCTCCTTAGACGACCTGGTAGTCCCGAGCTCCCCCAGGAGCACCATATCGGCACCGAATTTAGTGCGGACACCCGATCGACATAGTCCACTGCAGCTCAGAACTCCTGAGCTCAAACGATCCTCCAACCTCAGCCTCCCAGTAGCTTGGATCACAGGCGCGCGCCACCGCACCCGGCGAGGAAGAACCTCACTAATGCTGCGTTTTGCTTGCACTTTAGTGACGTCAACGGAGGAATGGCGACTTGTGGGATAGGATAGACTTTTATTAGTATCAAAATGGGGAAATTATGTGGTTTCAGTGCCGATTTTTACTTACAGTAACACAAGTACAATGTAATGAAAAACAAAAGTGTATGAATAATACATATTGCGCGCTAACAATTTCACCATGTATAAATAAATGATAAAACAAAAATAGAATCTTAGTAATACAGCGTAACACAACATTTTTCAATATATTTACATCATACAACACTTATATTGACAATCTATAATATATTTACATCACACTACACAAACTCTTCCTGAAGAAAGGTAGAATCTTCATCACCGCTCACAAAACACAGTCCATCCATCCATCCATTTTCTACCGCTTGTCCCGTTCAGGGTCGCGGGGGGTTGTTGGAGCCTATCTCAGCTGCATTCGGGCGGATTGCTGGTTACACCCTGGACAAGTTGCCACATCATCGCAGGGCCAACACAGATAGACAACATTTACACTCACATTCACACACTAGGGTCAAATTAATGTTGCCAATCAACCTATCCCCAGGTGCATGTCTTTGGGAGGAAGCCGGAGTACCCGGAGGGAACCCACGCAGTCACGGGGAGAACATGCTAACCCCACACAGAAAGATCCTGAGCCCAGGATTGAACCTAGGACAACTCAGGACACATAGATATGTTTAATAGTGAAATATTGTATACATACAGTGTAAATATTATTTGTTGCAAAGTTCCAAGGTCATGTGATAAGAATACCATTGTGGTAAATACAGTACGAGAAGATGATTAAGTGATGAATTATCAAATTTGGCCTTTATGTTTTTTCATTTGGTCTGCTTGCACTTGTTTAAAAAAACAACATGTCCCCTCACCGCTCCCCAAATTATGTTTACTTTAATTTCTGATGAATATATTCCATAATGACATTGCTACATTTTATGTTACTTACTTTGACAACGTTTTTTTCTCCAACTTGGATTGGCCAATGATGCACCAATAAGACAAAAACTGCAGTTAAAAATGTTTTGAAAGGTCCTTTCCAAAATTGTACACATTTTTTACAGGTACTGTAAGATGCATTCATATAATTAATCAGATGAACAATCCATGAATTCTTTTTGCGGTACTTAGTTAAAGTTTGTGGATTTCTTCACACATTATGTTGAATATTTGTGTTTGAGATCTCCACCTCATTTTATAATCTATTAAAGCAGCTATAAGTGTGTGTTGATACATCCTCGCAGTGTCTACATCCTCGATTTGCATTGTTGTTTCTATATCTTTTGGGTAAATGCAAAAATAATATTGAAAAAATCCATTAGCTCCTGAGCAAAATGCAATAGTGTCATTTGCAAATAGCATTAACCTGGGTTTTTGTTGTGTTTTTTACTTACACAAACAAACGGACACAGTAGTTGTCTTATTCAAGTTTATATAACAGCTTTCAATCTTCACAGCCGTTTTAACAGCGCACACACAACAGTATAAATGTGCAATTTCTCCTGAGCACCCATCCATCCATCTATTTTGTACCGCTTGTCCCTTTCAGGGTCGTGGGGGGCGTTGGAGCCTATCTCAGATGGATAGGACACGTTTGGTGAAATTAATACTTGTAAAATAGTTCATTAAATATAACAGTTCTTGAAGCTATTCCAATGTCATTTATAATGTATATACAGTAAACTATTTGTGGACCCAGTATAGACCCCTGAGGAATACCTTAGAGAAGTACACTATAACTAATAATGATGATGTATCTTCTCTCAGCTTCAATATATATTTTCTGTTTTATCAAGCAAATTTCCATTCAGTTCAAAACCACCCCGTTAATCCTCTTCTAATTAGTTCATCTAAATATTATGTTCACATTATTATATCAAAAGCATGAGAACATACTAATACCCTTATTTGATCTACACATTTAATATGTTACAGTTGAAAAAGTTGAAAACATGTGTCATAGAGTTTTGATACAAACATTCCAAACAAATCTAACTTTCAGATTGACTGTTAGACAATGTTTGGAAAAAAACTGAGTTGACTTGCACCAACTAAATAATATGAAATATAGAACTGTCATTTTAGAACATGCTCATCAGGAATTGAAATATAATTGAGAAAAAAACATGCTGGTTGAATGTATTCAGGTAGTCATCAGCTCATTAAAGAAGTAGGACCACGTCACCAAGTTCCAAACACAACAGGGCCTGTATAGTATACACTAGACATGGTGTTCATTCACATGACCTTTGAACTTTGCCACATAGAATGAACTTAATTCCCCACAACACATTTAAACTTCCATATTCATCTCTCCTATGATGCATTCACCTGTTTGTGTATTGTGTTCAATATTAGAAATTAAACATATTTTTAAAATATTTTGTGTCCAGTGATGAAGTTGCCGACTTTTTCCCAGCAGGAGGCAGCGCAGGACAGACAAAAATCAATCTTAATGTTTCGAGAATGAACGTAAATGTATGAATGCGTTAGTGTGATGTAAATACGGATTACAGTAAATATTTCCCACCAGACCTATTTCTGAAGTTCTTTATGTTGTGATGACACGAAAATGATTCTGACTTTTTGTGCAGAATAAAATATTATATATTTGTTTTAATTAATACTTTTAAAATGAGATTTTACCAATCTTACATTTTAAAACATATTTACTTCAACAGGACAATGTACATTGATGAGCAATGTGATTTACAAGTTGCAAATGAGGCAGAATATAAGTATTAGCTGCATTACATCCGTTGTCCCAAATCGAGAAAAAGGAACACGGAGAAACTTTTTTTTTTTGTGTGTGTGCAAAATCATCCATCCATTTTCTACCGCTTATTCCCTTTCGGGGTCGCGGGGGGCGCTGGCGCCTATCTCAGCTACAATCGGGCGGAAGGCGGGGTACACCCTGGACAAGTCGCCACCTCATCGCAGGGCCAACACAGATAGACCGACAACATTCACACTCACATTCACACACTAGGGCCAATTTAGTGTTGCCAATCAACCTATCCCCAGGTGCATGTCTTTGGAGGTGGGAGGAAGCCGGAGTACCCGGAGGGAACCCACGCATTCACGGGGAGAACATGCAAACTCCACACAGAAAGATCCCGAGCCTGGATTTGAACCCAGGACTGCAGGACCTTCGTATTGTGAGGCAGACGCACTAACCCCTCTGCCACCGTGAAGCCCGTGTGCAAAATCATTAACTTATAATTTAATGGCAGCAACTCATTGCAAAAAAATTGGCACAGGAGCATTTTTACCACTGTGTTACATGGCCTTTCCTTTTAACAACACTCAGTAAACATTTGGGAACTGAGGAGACCAGTTTTTGAAGCTTTTTCAGGTGGAGTTCTTTCCCATTCTGGCTTGATGTACAGCTTAAGTTGTTCAACAGTCCGGGATCTCCGTTGTCATATTTTAAGCTTCATAATGCGCCACACATTTTAAATCGGAGACAGGTCTGGACTACAGACAGGAGAGTCTAGTACCCGCACTCTTTTACTACGAAGACACGTGGTTGTAACACGTGCAGAATGTGGCTTGGAATTGTCTTGCTGAAATAAAAAGGGGCATCCATGAAAAAGACGTTGCGTGCATGAGGCCAACATACAGTATGTTGCTCCAAAACCTGTATGTACCTTTCAGCATTAATGGTGCCTTCGCAGATGTGTAAGTTACTCATGCTTTTGGGCACTAATACACCCCCATACCAGATGCTGGGTTTTGAACTTTGCCCCTAGAACAATTCGGATGGTTCTTTTCCTCTTTGGTCCGGAGGACACAAAGCCCACAGTTTCCAAAACATTTTTGAAATGTGGACTCTTCAGACCACAGAACACATTTACACTTTGCTTCAGTCCATCTTAGATGAATTTGGACCCAGAAAAGTGTTTCTAAGTGTTGGTGATGAATGGCTTTCGCTTTGCATAGTAGAGTTCTAACTGAGCCCATGTGGTGATATCCTTCACACAATGATGGTGGTTTTTGATGCAGTACCACCTGAGTGGTCGAAGGCTACGGGCATTCAATGTTGGTATTCGGCCTTGCCGCTTACGTGCAGTGATTTCTCCAGATTCTCTGAACCTTTTAATGATATTACGGACCTTAGATGGTGAAATCCTTAAATTCCTTGCAATAGCTTGTTGAGAAATATTGTTCTTCAGTAGAAGCATTTAAGTCTCACCTTAAAACTCATTTGTATACTCTAGCCTTTAAATAGACTCCCTTTTTAGACCAGTTGATCTGCCGTTTCTTTTCTTTTTCTTCTATGTCCCACTCTCCCTTGTGGAGGGGGTCCGGTCCGATCCAGTGGCCATGTACTGCTTGCCTGTGTATCGGCTGGGGACATCTCTGCGCTGCTGATCCGCCTCCGCTCGGGATGGTTTCCTGCTGGCTCCGCTGTGAACCGGACTCTCTCTGCTGTGTTGGATCCGCTTTGGACTGGACTCTCGCGACTGTGTTGGATCCATTATGGATTTAACTTTCACAGTATCATGTTGAACTTTCACAGTATCATGTTAGACCCGCTCGACATCCATTGCTTTCCTCCTCTCCAAGGTTCTCATAGTCATCATTGTCACCGACGTCCCACTGGGTCATTATTGTCACCGACGTCCCACTGGGTGTGAGTTTTCCTTGCCCTTATGTGGGCCTACCGAGGATCTCGTGGTGGTTTGTGCAGCCCTTTGAGACACTTGTGATTTAGGGCTATATAAGTAAACATTGATTGATTGATTGATAATTTGCTCATGCATTTGTTCACAAAGTGGTGACTCTCGACTCATCTTTGTTTCTTGGAAATGTATAGATTTATTTTAAAATAATGACCATAACACACATACAGGTGAAGGGAACATAAGTGAGTGGAGTGACATTAGATATACAACATTCTTTGATGAAGGCTGTCTCCCTGTGTTGGCCCGGCGATGAGGAGGTGACATGTCTAGAGTGCAGCTGAGATGGGCTCAAGGTCAAGCCCCACTGCAACGCCCGAGAGGGAAAAGCGGTAGAAAATGGATGACTGGGCTAAGCGGTAAGAAAGTTTAAATGTGTTATGGAGCATCAAATGTATTATTTTCTTGCAAAGTTCAAAGGTCATGTAAATGAACATCATGTCTGGTGCACTATACATGCCTGTGTTTTTTTTGTAATTTGTTGCCATGGTACCACTTCTTGTGTATAAAAAATGAGCTGATGAGTACCCAAATAAATTTAACCAGGATGTTTTATTTTCCTCAATGATTTATACTGCCATCCAAAAAGGCAATGCTACATTTCATGTTACCGAGTGAAAAGGTAACTCAGTTTTTTTTAAATATTAGCCACCATTGAGAACCAAAGTGGATTTATTAAAATGTGCTCATAACTTTACACCCTGGTAACTCTTGTGTGAGATTGTTTCCAACTTGATATGATTATTACACTATTTCATCTATAAACTGGAATTGTGTGGATCAAATAAGGTTATGTTGCTTTGGATAGATTCTAATCATAATACATCAGTCAATAAATTAGAAGAGGTTGATTAGGGTGGTTTTGAACTGTGTGGAAATTTGCTCGAACCAAAAACAATTAGTGAAGCTGAGAGAACATACATCATCATTAATAGTTATAGTGTACGCCTGTACGGTCTATGTACTGCGACCATCCATCCATCCAGCCATTTTCTACCGCTTGTCCCTTTTGGGGTGGCGGGGGGTGTTGGAGCCTATCTCAGCTGCTTTCAGGCGGACTGTGGTGTACACCCTGGACAAGTCACCATCATCACAGGGCCAAAACAGATAGACAAACAACATCCACACTCACATTCACTCACTAGGGCCAATTTAGTGTACTGGGACCAAGATAGTTTATGTCATAAAGGACGTTGAATGGCCTCAAAAGATGTTATGTTCAAAGAAATATTTCAGTAATTTGGTGAACTGTGTACTCATGCATTGATGCTGTTCTGTGAGGACTCTTAAAATGGCTGTGATGATTGACAAGCAGTTAGTATTAGCTTGAGAACTGGAACTCCAGTGGTTGTTTGTGTGTGTACTTTAAGTGAAAAACACAACAACATACTTTGTTACTATTGTTTGCAAATGACACAACTGCATACTGTTCAGGATCTAAGAAAATGTTTTAATACCATTTTGCAATAATGAAGAAGATATGAAAACAACAATGCACATTGACGATGTTCGCAAGGATGTATGAACACACATTTATATAGTGATATAATAGATGATACCATAAGGTGCAAAACAAACATGACAAGAAATCCACACATAAAGGACAAGCGGTAGAAAATGGATACATTTAATATTTATATGAGCTCTATTTATTAATTCATCTTACCATATTTATGTCAATACTGACATAAGAGTCGAAAGTCTTTATAATCACATATCAAACCTTCCTAAAGTTTTGGACTTATTTGTGTTTCATTGACCAATCCATGTTTGAAAAAAATTCACTTTCATTAACTCATTAACATGAAATGTAGCAATATATACGTCAGTAATTAAAAAACAAATAGCTGAGATAGGCACCAGCGCCCCCCGCGACCCCAAAGGGAATAAGTGCTAGGAAATGGATGGATGATGGATCTTTGAACATTAAATCTTCATACGACTTTGCCTTCATCAGAAAATGTTACATTTCGCATGTCACTCAGTTTCCTCTAATGTTCCCTTCACCTGTATGTGCGTATCATGTTCAATATCACTCTGACACATACTTGACCCGTGATGAAGATGCCAACTTCCTCCAGGAGGAGGCAGTGTAGGACAGACAAAAAGCACTGTTTCGTGAATTAAAGTAAATGAATGAATGTATTTGCATGATATAAATACGTTATCAATTGTCAATATAAGTGTTGTATGATGTAAATATGTCTAAAAGATTGTGTCTCGCTGTATTACTCAGGCTGCACTACAGTGTCTATTCACAGGCGCGACCCCACTACTGAGCGGTACGGGGGCTTTGACCTGCTCCGTTTCCGACCTGGGCCGGTGCACCCCTCCTTAGACGACCTGGTAGTCCTGAGCTCCCCCAGGAGCACCATATCGGCACCGAACTTAGTGCGGACACCCGATCGACATAGTCCACTGCAGCTCAGAACTCCTGAGCTCAAACGATCCTCCAACCTCAGCCTCCCAGTAGCTTGGATCACAGGCGCGCGCCACCGCACCCGGCGAGGAAGAACCTCACTAATGCTGCGTTTTGCTTGCACTTTAGTGACGTCAACGGAGGAATGGCGACTTGTGGGATAGGATAGACTTTTATTAATTTCAAAATGGGGAAATGATGTGGTTTCAGTGCAGATTTTTACTTACAGTAACACAAGTAAAATGTAATGAAAAACAAAAAGGTATGAATAATACATATTACGCACTAACAAGTTCACCATGTATAGATTAATGATAAAACAAAAAGAGTATATCAGTACATTGAGCGAATGATTTTGCACAGCAAGAAAAAAAAAAACGGATTACAGTAAATATTTCCCACCAAACCTATTTCTGAAGTTCTTTATGTTGTGATGACAAGAAAATGATTCTGACTTCTTGTGCAGAAAAAAATATTATGATTTTTTTTTAAATTAATAGTTAAAAAAAAATATTTTACCTATCTTAAATTTTAAAACATATTTACTTCAACAGGACAATGCACATTGATGAGCAATGTGAATTACAAGTTGCAAATGGGGCAGAATATAAGTAATAGCTGCATTACATCTGTTGTCCCAAACCGAGAAAAAGGAACACAGAAAAACTTCTTTTTTTTTTTTTTTTGTGCAAAATCATTAACTTATAATTTAATGGCAGCAACTCATTGCCAAAAAGTTGGCACAGGAGCATTTTTACCACTGTGTTACGTGGCCTTTTCTTTTAACAACACTCAGTAAACGTTTGGGAACAGAGGAGACCAGTTTTTGAAGCTTTTTCAGGTGGAGTTCTTTCCCATTCTGGCTTGATGTACAGCTCAAGTTGTTCAACAGTCCGGGATCTCCGTTGTCATATTTTACGCTTCATAATGCGCCACACATTTAAATCGGAGACAGGTCTGGACTACAGACAGGACAGTCTAGTACCCGCACTCTTTTACTACGAAGACACGTGGTTGTAACACGTGCAGAATGTGGCTTGGCATTGTCTTGCTGAAATAAGCAGGGGCGTCCATGAAAAAGACGTTGCTTGCATGATGCCAACATATGTTGCTACAAAACCTGTATGTACCTTTCAGCATTAATGGTGCCTTCACAGATGTGTAAGTTACTCATGCTTTTGGCCACTAATACACCCCCATACCAGATCCTGGGTTTTGAACTTTGCGCCTAGAACAATTCGGATGGTTCCAACCTCTTTGGTCTGGAGGACACAACGCCCACAGTTTCCCCCAAAAATTTTAAATGTGGACTCTTCAGACCACAGAACACATTTACACTTTGCTTCAGTCCACCTAAGATGAGTTCGGGCCCAGCGAAGTGTTTCTGGGTTTTGTTGATAAATGGCTTTCGCTTTGCATAGTAGAGTTTTAGCTGAGCCCATGTGGTGATATCCTTCACACAATGATGGTGGTTTTTGATGCACTACCGCCTGAGTGGTCGAAGGTCATGGGCATTCAATGTTGGTATTCGGCCTTGCCGCTTACGTGCAGTGATTTCTCCAGAATCTCTGAACCTTTTAAAGATATTACGGACCTTAGATGGGGAAATCCCTAAATACCTTTCAATAGCTTGTTGTGAAATTTTGTTCTTAAACTGACGATTTGCTCATGCATTTGTTCACAAAGTGGTGACTCTCGACTCATCCTTGTTTCATGGAAATGTATAGATTTATTTTTAAATAATGACCATAACACACATACAGATGAAGGGAACATAAGTGAGTGGAGTGACATTAGAATATACAACATTTTTTGATGAAGGCTGTCTCCCTGTGTTGGCCCGGCGATGAGGAGGTGACATGTCTAGAGTGTACACCGCCTTCTGCCCGAGTGCAGCTGGTATGGGCTCAAGGTCAAGCCCCACTGCAACGCCTGACAGGGAAAAGCGGTAGAAAATGGATGACTGGGCTAAGCGGTAAGAAAGTTTAAATGTGTTATGGAGCATCAAATGTATTATTTTCTTGCAAAGTTCAAAGGTCATGTAAATGAACATCATGTCTGGTGCACTATACAGGCCTGTGTTTTTTTTGTAATTTGTTGCCATGGTACCACTTCTTGTGTATAAAAAATGAGCTGATGAGTACCCAAATAAATTTAACCAGAATGTTTTATTTTCCTCAATGATTTATACTGCCATCCAAAAAGGCAATGCTACATTTCATGTTACCGAGTGAAAAGGTAACTCAGTTTTTTTTAAATATTAGCCACCATTGAGAACCAAAGTGGATTTATTAAAATGTGCTCATAACTTTACACCCTGGTAACTCTTGTGTGAGATTGTTTCCAACTTGATAGGATTATTACACTATTTCATCTATAAACTGGAATTGTGTGGATCAAATAAGGTAATGTTGCTTTGGATAGATTCTAATCATAATACATCAGTCAATAAATTAGAAGAGGTTGATTAGGGTGGTTTTGAACCGTGTGGAAATTTGCTTTAACAAAAAACAATTAGAGAAGCTGAGAGAACATACATCATCATTAATAGTTATAGTGTACGCCTGTACGGTCTATGTACTGCGACCATCCATCCATCCAGCCATTTTCTACCGCTTGTCCCTTTTAGGGTGGCGGGGGGTGTTGGAGCCTATATCAACTGCTTTCAGGCGGAAGGTGGTGTACACCCTGGACAAGTCGCCACCTCATCACAGATAGACAACATCCACACTCACATTCACTCACTAGGGCCAATTTAGTGTACTGGGACCAATATATTTTATGTCATAAAGGACATTGAATGGTCTTAAAAGATTTCATGTTCAAAGAAATATTTCAGTAATTTGGTGAACTGTGTACTTGTGCATTGATGCTGTTCTGTGAGGACTCTTAAAATGGCTGTGATGATTGACAAGCAGTTAGTATTAGCTTGAGAACTGGAACTCCAGTGGTTGTTTGTGTGTGTACTTTAAGTGAAAAACACAACAACATACTTTGTTGTTATTGTTTGCAAATGACACCACTGCATACTGTTCAAGAGCTAAGAGAATGTTTTAATACCATTTTGCAATTACTAAGAAGATATGAAAACAACAATGCAAATTGACGATGTTCGCAAGGATGTATGAACACACATTTATATAATGCTATAATACATGATACGATGAGGTGCAAAACGAAGTGCATGGCAAGACATCCGCAATTAAAGGACAAGCGGTAGAAAATGGAGACATCTAATATTTATATGAACTCTGATTATTATTTTATCTTACCATATTTATATCAATACTGACATAAGAGTCGAAAGTCTGTATACGCACATATCAAAAATTCTTAAAGTTTTGGACTTATTGGTGTTTCATTGACAAATCCATGTTTGAAAAAAGGTCACTTTCACTAACTCATTAACATGAAATGTAGCAATATATACATCAGAAATAAAAAAAAACAAATAGCTGAGATAGGCACCAGCGCCCCCCCGCGACCCCAAAGGGAATACGTTTTAGGAAATGGATGGGTGATGGATCTTTGATCATTAAACCTTCATACGTCTTTGCCTTCATCAGAAAATGTTACATTTTGCATGTCACTCAGTTTTCCTCTAATGTTCCCTTCACCTGTATGTGCGTATTATGTTCAATATCACTCTGACACATAATTGACCCGTGATGAAGTTGCCAACTTCCTCCAGGAGGAAGCAGTGTAGGACAGACAAAAAGCAGGTTTAGTGAATGAAAGTAAATGTATGAATGTGTTAGTGTGATGTAAATACATTATATATTGTCAGTATAAGTGTTGTATGATGTAAATATGTATAAAAGACTGTGTCTCGCTGTATTACTCAGGCTGCACTACAGTGTCTATTCACAGGCGCGATCCCACTACTGAGCGGTACGGGGGCTTTGACCTGCTCCGTTTCCGACCTGGGCCGGTGCACCCCTCCTTAGACGACCTGGTAGTCCCGAGCTCCCCCAGGAGCACCATATCGGCACCGAACTTAGTGCGGACACCCGATCGACATAGTCCACTGCAGCTCAGAACTCCTGAGCTCAAACGATCCTCCAACCTCAGCCTCCCAGTAGCTTGGATTACAGGCGCGCGCCACCGCACCCGGCGAGGAAGAACCTCACTAATGCTGCTTTTTTGCTTGCACTTTAGTGACGTCAACGGAGGAATGGCGACTTGTCGGATAGGATAGACTTTTATTAATTTCAAAATGGGGAAATGATGTGGTTTCAGTGCAGATTTTTACTTACAGTAACACAAGTAAAATGTAATGAAAAACAAAAGTGTATGAATAATACATATTGCGCACTAACAATTTCACCATGTATAAATAAATGATAGAACAAAAATAGAATCTTAGTAATACAGCGTGACACAACCTTTTTCAATATATTTACATCATACAACACTTATATTGACAATCTATAATACATTTACATCACACTACACACACTCTTCCTGAAGAAAGGTAGAAACTTCATCACTGCTCACAAAACACAGTCCATCCATCAATCAATTTTCTACCGCTTGTCCCGTTCAGGGTCGCGGGGGGTTGCTGGAGCCTATATCAGCTGCATTCGGGCGGATTGCTGGTTACACCCTGGACAAGTTGCCCCCTCATCGCAGGGCCAACACAGATAGACAACATTCACACTCACATTCACACACCAGGGTCAATTTAATGTTGCCAATCAACTAATCCCCAGGTGCATGTCTTTGGGAGGAAGCTGGAGTACCCGGAGGGAACCCACACAGTCACAGGGAGAACATGCTAACCCCACACAGAAAGATCCTGAGCCCAGGATTGAACCTAGGATAAAACCTAGGATAACTCAGGACACATACATATGTTCAGTGGCACAGCTAGACTTTTATCCTTGGGGTGGCCAGGGGGTGGCCAAGGCTATTTCAGGGGGTCCACACACTATAACAATTCATTTTTTTCTTGACTTATCAATTGCAGTTGGAGCGTCAAATGTTGAAATGTACATACTAAGCACACAGGAGATGAGATTTATGTATATATAATTTGCAGTTTATTAACAATGCAGAAAATGTAAAACACAACTTGGCAACTTAATTACTGAACTGAACATGTGACTGTTTCTGTCTATGCTCTAACCCGGTGAAGATGGGCTGTGCTGTGTTGTGAGTTCTCTCTCCCGACTAGTCCCAGGAAGGGAGCTGCCATCTTTTTCTTCTGTGTCTAATGGAAGTACGTTGTATAAAAATGAAAATATTAGTATAAGCAAAATTAACATACAACCACCATCAAAAAGCAACACACAAAATATCTAAAAATGAACTTAGGGGTTCCTTCACATTTGAAATTTCCAGACCCTAAATCCCAGACTTCTCAGTAAAAAAAACTAATCTAAAAAAGAATCCAATAATTTGTGACATTTGAGATGAGTATATCATGTGAATAAATTATGCAATTCATCACGGAAATAATTTGCTATCATTATTGAATTTGTATGCCATTAAGTCACCAAATTATTTCCAGAAGATTGTAGATAGGTAGTGTATGCACAATAATTAACCCACAAATCTTAAGATAACCCAGATAAGTATAAATATATTTCCACACAATTGTTTCCATCTTCCATATTACTAGAGACCTGGAAATGTAGAAATTCCAAACTTTCCATACTAGCGTAGGAACCCTGTAACTTAAAATTACTTAAGTGAGCATGTGACTGCTTCTGTGCTCTGACCCGGTGATGATGGGCTGTGTGCATCACTTTCTCTCTCCTCCTGACTCGTCCCAGGATGGGAGCAGCCAGGACTGCTGCCAGACCTAAATCCTGGCTGTTTGTCTGCCTCATCTTTTCCTCACCCTAACTTGCTTCTTTTTAAAAAGAGGTCATACATCTTCTCCCCCTGCCTTTTCATTCTCAACTGACCCTATGAAAAAATAAGCCAGTCTTGTTAACGTTACTCCTGGCATCACTTACAATCACAGTGTTATTAAATCTCCACTTCAAGCCTAAAACATGTCAGGGCAAATAAACCACTGTAGACCTAAGTTTAATATTCAGACTTTTCAGTTAGTTGGCATTAGCCTAACTACCGTGTGAACGTTACGTTACAACAGAGCATGAAACAGCTAGCTGGCTGGCTGATTCTCCGCTAGGTTCATTCTTCTAGAACAGTGGTTCTCAACTTTTTTTCAGTGATGTACCCCCTGTGAACATTTTTTTAATTCAAGTACCCCCTAATCAGAGCAAAGCATTTTTGGTTAAAAAAATAGATACAGAAGTAAAATACAGCACTATGTCATCAGTTTCTGATTTATTAAATTATATAAGAGTGCAAAATATTGCTCATTTGTAGTGTTTTTTCTTGAACTATTTGGAAAAAAAAGATATAAAAACAACTAAAAACTTGTTGAAATAATAAACAAGTGTTCAATTATAAATAAAGATTTCTACACATAGAAGTAATCATCAACTTAAAGTGCCCTCTTTGGGGATTGTAATAGAGATCAATCCGGATTCATGAACTTAATTCTAAACATTTTTTAACAAAAAAAAATAAATCTTTAACATCAATATTTATGTAACATGTCCACAAAAAATCTAGCTGTCAACACTGAATATTGCATTGTTGCATTTCTTTTCGCAGTTTATGAACTTACATTCATATTTTGTTGAAGTACTATTCAATAAATACATTTATAAAGGATTTTTGAATTGTTGCTATTTTTAGAATATTTAAAAAAAAATCTCACGTACCCCTTGACATACCTTCAAGTACCCCCAGGGGTACGCATACCCCATTTGAGAACCACTGCTCTAGAATCATTGGAGAAACACGTAAATATAAATAGCGACCCAAATGAATTAAACAAGACTTTAGCGGCTGTTGGAAGCAAGACGCCATGAGATGTAACATTAACGTTTGCTTGATGCCGTGGCTCTCTGCTTGTAGAAAAAAAAAACTTCTATCTACAAAAGTTATTTTAAACAGTGACTCATTAGGACACCACCGTAAAACTTGCTTTACGACGAGAAAGTTATCCTTCTTTTTCTTTGTAACTTCGTTGATCTCCGGTCTCCAGCAACGATAAGCAACTCCAGTTTAAATCTTCCCCTTCTTCAGTGGCGATCTTCTTCTTCTTCTTTTGTTTTTATGGCGGTTGGCAAGCAACCTTCTGGTGTGCATTACCGCCACCTACTGTAATGGAGTGTGGACCGAGGTGGATCCCTACTCTATATCCTTTTACTTAACCCAGTGTTTTTTAAATATGTGTATATTGCTTTATATCCTATGTTTTCTGAATGCAATCCTAATATACCTCCCACTTCTAACCTAATATTTTCTTTTGCTAACTTATTTTCCAGTATTTCTCTGTCTCTATTATATTTCCTACATTGTATTAAGACATTGTCAACATTTTCTATCTGGTGGCAAAAATCACACAGCCCTGTAGTATGTTTGCCTATCAATTTTAGTGAACTATTTAGATATGTATGGCCTAATCTCATTCTAGTAATAATGTCTTCTTCTTTCCTATTTCTACCCCCTCCTCTCATGACACCTACTCTCCTCTGGACTTTGTAAAACTCTCTACCTTTTGTTTCCTTATTCCAATTATCCTGCCACTTTTTATTGTGTTCTATCTTAATTATGCTCTTCACTTCTTCTTTACTGTGCTTAATCTCCATGTTTACTTCTGTTTTAGTGGTTGCTTGTTTTGCGTACCTATCAGCTAACTCATTTCCCTCAACTCCTACATGAGCAGGAACCCAGAGAAATGTTACCACACCTCCCGCTTTATTTATTCTGTAGATTGCCTGAACTATTTCATAAACTATGTCTAGTCTTGTTTCTGATGTTATGTTTTTTATGCTCGTCAATGCACTGCTGGAGTCCGAGCACACGACTACTTTCCTAGCTTTGTTTTCCTCTATCCAGTTAACTGCCATATAAATTGCTACCAATTCCCCCATAAAAACAGATAGTTTATCACTAATTCTTTTATTCAACACTATATTTCTCTGTGGGATAACTGCAGCAGCTCCTACTTTACTATTTATAGTTTTTGATGCATCTGTGAATATCATGATGTTATCAAAAAACATTTCCTCAATCCGTTGTTCTATTTGGTAACTATTTAAATGTCTATTCTTCAGTAACTGCATGTCTACCTTTGGGTTGTCATACATCCACGGTGGTATTGCAGGAATTGGTACCGTAGGGCTCACTTTAATATTGTCAATTTGTGTTTTTTTACACATATCTCCTATTATCCACCCAAAACTATTCATTTTTTTCTTCCCTTTTTCTTGGCAATTTATTAGCACTTGACGGGTTGGATGTCCTTGCTTGGATCCTTTTAAGTTTGCCCAATAAACTGCTGAGAGTTGATCTCTCCTCATGTCCAAAGGTTTTTCATTCATTTTTACTTGTAATGCTGCCACTGGAGTAGATTTAGTAGCTCCACAACATAATCTTAACGCCTGCGACTGGATCCGGTCTATTTTCTCAAGTAAAGTTTTTGAAGCAGATTGATAAATAATGCATCCGTAGTCGATAACAGATCGAATTAAAGTGATATATATTGTTTTCAATGTCAACCTATCAGCCCCCCAATCTTTACCCCTCAAAGCCCTCATTATATTTAACACCTTTTTACTTTTCTCCACTATTTTGCTGATGTGGGTTGACCAGTTAATATTTTTATCAAACCATACTCCTAAATATTTAAATACTTGTACCTCTTCTATGTTTTCTCCATAAAGTTTTATTTGGAGCTTGTTTTGTACTTTCCTCTTCGTAAAATTTATGACTTTTGTCTTTCCAACAGAGAATCTTAAACCCCAAGCCGTCCCCCAGTCTTGAACATTATTTACCGCTTTTTGAATCTTCTTTTCTATATGATTTGTATTTCTACCTCTCTTCCACATCACTCCATCATCAGCAAACAATGCCACCTCCACTAACCCTTCCACTTCACTAAAAACTTCATTTATCATGATGGAAAATAGTACTGGACTTATTGTACTCCCTTGTGGGATCCCATTTTCCACTTCGTATTCTGTGCTATATTCATTCTCTATTTTTACTAATAATGTTCTACTTGTTAAAAAGTCTTTTATCCATCTGTACATTCTTCCTCTAATCCCAATCTTATTTAGTTTCATCAGCAACCCCTGTTTCCGCAACATATCATACACTTTCTCTATGTCAAAAAATACCGCAATTATACTTTCTTTACTTATTTGTCCCTTTCTAATTTCCTCTTCCAGCTGCACTGCTGGGTCATTTGTGCTTCTTGCTTTGCGAAAACCACTTTGGTAGTTTTTTATAATTTCTTTTGACTCTAAATAATATATTAATCTTTCATTAATCATTTTTTCCATTACTTTGCCCAAATTTGAGGTCAATGCTATCGGCCTATAATGTCCTGCCTCTTCCGGATCTTTCCCTGGCTTGCATATTGGAATTATTACAGCTGTTTTCCACTCATCTGGTAATTTTCCTTCTTCATATATCCTATTATATAATTTCAAGACCACTTCTTTGCCGATGCTACCTAAATTTTTGATCATTTGATAACTCACCAGGTCTTTCCCTGGCGTCGTATTTTTAACTTTTTTTAAAATTCGAACCATTTCATCCAAAGAAAATGTCATAACCATAGTGTTGGTAAAACTATTATCGTTGTCTTCCTTCATTTCCTCAATATTTAAACTAATTGTTTCTTCTCTCTTTTGTTTTTCTACATTTCTCAAATTATCATTACTGTGCACTTTAACAAAGGTTTTTGCTAAAAGTTCTGCTTTTTCTTTATTTCCTACCACACTCCGCATTCCATCTTTCATCACATGATTTTTATGTTCTTTTCTGACCCCTGACATTCTCTTGATCATTCCCCACACTTGGCTTAAAGGAGTAGTTCTATTTAGTGTTTCACAAAAAGTTCTCCAATGGTGTTTTCTTGTTTTTTTAATAACATACCTTACTTTAGCTTGATGTCTTTTATATTGGATCATGTCTTGGAAATTATGTGTTCTTCTCAGTATTCTAAATGCTCTATTCCGTTCTTGTATTGCACTCTTGTGTCCACCACGGCACTATCTTCCTTCTTCTCCCTATACTATTCCTTGGTATGCTCTGTTCGGCTGCTTCTATTATGCACTTTGTAATATCTGTATTTAATTGTTCAATATCTTGATTTATATTTACTTCCTTTAAAGTTATGTCGGTAATTTCCCTAAATTTCCCCCAGTCACCATGATTATACTTCCATCTTCCTTCTATCCTAGTGCTTTCTGTCCTATGATTTATGTTTATGTGAATGAAGATTGGATAGTGATCACTTCCCATTGTGCTGTATTTATTTACTTCCCACTCCACCTTTCCTGCTAACCCTTGTGACACTAGTGTTAAATCTATTGCTGTTTCTTTACCCGTGACGACATCTAACCTTGTTCCCGACCCATCATTCACACACACCAGTTCTTTTTCCTCCAAAAGTGCTTCCAATGTATCCCCATTCCAGTCATCCCTTTCACCCCACATTGTGCTATGTGCATGAAAGTCACCACACCAAATAATATTACCACTCCAGTGCTCGATTATTGTTTCTAGTTGGTGAATTTCTAATTTCTTGCATGGATTATAGAAGTTTAGTACTTTGTATCTTTCTTTATTATTCCATTCTTCTACTCCTACTATCTCTAGTTCTTGTTTTACTTTTAATATTGAATAATGCATATCTTCCTTAATAAATATGGCACATCCTCCTCCTTGCCCATCATTCCTATCTTTACGTATCGTTATATATCCTTTTATTATAAAGTTTAATTTTGGCTTCAGCCATGTTTCTTGAATACATATTATTTGTGGTTTATTTTTCATATTATTAATATATCCCTTTAATTCCTGTCCGTTTGCTATCAAACTTCTGGCATTCCACTGAACAATTAACATGGCGTTGGATTGTGGTAACATGACTCGGTCTCGTCTACTCTCTGTAGCTCACCTTGCACCTGAACCCAGGATAGATCTTTTAAATTTAAAGACTTTGCTGCTGCTTTGACAATTATTTTGATTTTCTCAGTCTTGTTTCTAGCCGGTTCTGTACAATTTATTACATAAGCCAGGAATACAACTTGTTTGTCCATGGAAATTCCTGTATTTGCTGCCTCTTGTTTTTTATTTCTTGAACTATTTTCACTTCTGTTCTGTTCTGCACTTTCTTGATTTCTTATTTGAACTGCCTCTGCGTATGTAATATTTCTTTCAACTCTGATTTGCTGTACTTCTGTTGCCTGTTTTCTTATGTTGCAGCCCCCATACGCTGCTGTGTGATTCCCGCCACAATTACAACACTTAACCTGTTCATTTTCTCCACATTGTCCATATTCATGCTCTCCTCCACACCGTCCACATCTCATCTTAGCATGACACACACTAGCTATGTGCCCATAGCGTTGGCACTTGAAACAACGTACTGGGGGTGGCACGTAAGCTCTAACATAGAAGCTTAAATACCCAATCATGATTCTCTCTGGTAAGACCTCCTCTGCAAATTGCACTAGCACGGATTCGCTCTCAGTCTTTTCACCGTTCCTAAATGCCATCATTCTTTTCATCATAGTGACAGTTCCTCCTTTTATTTCTTTTTTCAGATCATCTAAATTTTCTCCTCTTGGGATTCCTGTCACGACTCCTCTTGCCCCCTTTCGTTCTCCCACTTCGATTTTTTCCTTTATTATTTTGTTGCACAGTTTTTGCAATCGCATTGCTTTGTTCTTTTGCTCTCCATTTTTGCATTTAATCAACAGCCGTCCGTCCCTGAGCACCTTCGCTATCTCCACCTCTTCAATGTCCTTCTTTAATCCCTTAACCAGTGTCATCAAACTAATGTCATTCATATCTTGGTTTGATTTAAATGTATAAATTATCTTATATTCATCCACCATAACCCTTTTCCTCTAATCAACCTCTTCATCGTCTTCATGCACTCTTTTAGTACTCGACTTTCCTTCACTCCTCTTCTTTCCTCTCTCCCCTCTAGTCCTATCCATTTCCATACTATCCTCATGCATCCCGATACCCCATACTCTCTGAGCACTCCCCACAGGACTTCCCGAGGGACACGGTCGAATGCCTTCTCCAAGTCCACAAAGCACATGTAGACTGGTTGGGCAAACTCCCATGCACCCTCAAGAACCCTGCCGAGAGTATAGAGCTGGTCCACAGTTCCACGACCAGGACGAAAACCACACTGTTCCTCCTGAATCCGAGGTTCGACTATCCGGCGAAGCCTCCTCTCCAGTACACCTGAATAAACCTTACCGGGAAGGCTGAGGAGTGTGATCCCACGATAGTTGGAACACACCCTCCGGTCCCCCTTCTTAAAGAGAGGAACCACCACCCCGGTCTGCCAATCCAGAGGTACCGCCCCCGATGTCCACGCGATGCTGCAGAGTCTTGTCAACCAAGACAGCCCCACAGCATCCAGAGCCTTAAGGAACTCCGGGCGGATCTCATCCACCCCCGGGGCCTTGCCGCCGAGGAGCTTTTTAACTACCTCAGCGACCTCAGCCCCAGAAATAGGAGAGTCCACTACAGATTCCCCGGGCACCGTTTCCTCAAAGAAAGACGTGTTGGTGGGATTGAGGAGGTCTTCGAAGTATTCCCTCCACCGATCCACAACATCCGCAGTCGAAGTCAGCAGAACACCATCCGCACCATACACGGTGTTGATAGTGCACTGCTTCCCCTTCCTGAGGCGCCGTATGGTGGTCCAGAATCGCTTCGAAGCCGTCCGGAAGTCGTTTTCCATGGCTTCCCCGAACTCTTCCCATGTCCGAGTTTTTGCCTCCGCGACCGCTAAAGCTGCACACCGCTTGGCCCGTCGGTACCCGTCCACTGCCTCCGGAGTCCTATGAGCCAAAAGAACCCGGTAGGACTCCTTCTTCAGCTTGACGGCATCCCTCACTGCTGGTGTCCACCAACGGGTTCTGGGATTACCGCCACGACAGGCACCAACAACCTTGCGGCCACAGCTCCAATCAGCCGCCTCGACAATAGAGGTTCGGAACACGGCCACGGGATTAGGTCTCTGCTTTTTGCAGATGATGTAGTCCTGATGGCTTCATCTGGCCGGGATCTTCAGCTCTCACTGGATCGGTTCGCAGCCGAGTGTGAAGCGACCGGAATGAGAATCAGCACCTCCAAGTCCGAGTCCATGGTTCTCGCCCGGAAAAGGGTGGAGTGCCATCTCCGGGTTGGGGAGGAGACCCTGCCCCAAGTGGAGGAGTTCAAGTACCTAGGAGTCTTGTTCACGAGTGGGGGAAGAGTGGATCGTGAGATCGACAGGCGGATCGGTGCGGCGTCTTCAGTAATGCGGACGTTGTATCGATCCGTTGTGGTGAAGAAGGAGCTGAGCCGGAAGGCAAAGCTCTCAATTTACCGGTCGATCTACGTTCCCATCCTCACCTATGGTCATGAGCTTTGGGTCATGACCGAAAGGATAAGATCACGGGTACAAGCGGCCGAAATGAGTTTCCTCCGCCGGGTGGCGGGGCTCTCCCTTAGAGATAGGGTGAGAAGCTCTGCCATCCGGGAGGAGCTCAACGTAAAGCCGCTGCTCCTCCACATCGAGAGGAGCCAGATGAGGTGGTTCGGGCATCTGGTCAGGATGCCACCCGAACGCCTCCCTAGGGATGTGTTTAGGGCACGTCCAGCTGGTAGGAGGCCACGGGGAAGACCCAGGACACGTTGGAAAGACTATGTCTCCCGGCTGGCCTGGGAACGCCTCGGGATCCCCCGGGAAGAGCTAGACGAAGTGGCTGGAGATAGGAAAGTCTGGGCTTCCCTGCTTAGGCTGCTGCCCCCGCGACCCGACCTCGGATAAGCGGAAGATGATGGATGGATGGATGGATGGATGCTATTTTATTGTGTTTGGACATGGTTATATAAGTTAAGCTCTCAGGAATGGTCAATGAACATTTCAAGTACAGTAACTTGATGCTGCTATTACAAGAAGAACAATATGAAGAAAAGTAAAGTGCTTAAATGAATGTTGCTAAAAAGTACATTAAGTTAAAGGTAAATATTCCTGAGAAAGACAAGACAGTAAAAAAAGGTCTAATTGGGCACTATATTGTATGTTTTGGAGCGATGATGTGGATATGTGAAAATATATGGGAACAAGGCATACATTATTGTTATGATAATTATAATTCCAGTGATACAGTAACATTTTAATGATAGTTTATTGAGTGTTTTGATGAAAATAGAGGTAAAGATAAAGTAAAATACATTGACATGATAATACAAAGTGATAAACGATATGGGAAATAAAGTGATTTGTGGATTTGTAATTTCTTTTAATAAATTCTGATGAGAGCGACCAGTCTGTGAACAACTGAAACATATTATGTGCTTTTTCCTCCTGTTTAACAGGACATTTTTATCTGACTGCTTGTCCTGGCTACCTGGGACCTGCAACATTTGTTGCAAAGTTCTAAGGTCATGTGATAAGAATACCATAGTTGTAAATACAGTACGAGAAGATGATTAAGTGATGAATTATCATGTTTGGCCTTTATGTTTTTTCATTTGGTCTGGTCGCACTTGTTTACTGTCATGTATTTAAAAAATTAGGTTGGCTGACTACCTGAATAGAAACAAACAACATGTCGTTTCATCCCTCCCCAAATGATGTTTATTTTAATTTCTGATGAATATATTCCAAAATGACATTGCTACATTTCATGTTACTTACTTTGAGAAAGTGTTTTTCTCCAACTTGGATTGGCCAATGACGCACCAATAAGTCAAAAATGCGTGTTAAAAATGTTTTGAAAGGTCCTTTCCAAAATTTTACACATTTTTTACAAATACTGTAAGATGCATTCATATAATTAATCAGATGAACAATCTATGCATTCTTTGTGATGCTTATTTAAAGTTTGTGGATTTCTTGACACTTTGTGTTGAATATTTTTGTTTGAGATCTCCACCTCATTTTATAATCTATTAAAGCAGCAATAAATGTGTGTTGATACATCCTCGCAGTGTCTACATCCTCGATTTGCATTGTTGTTTCTATATCTTTTTGGTAAATGCAAAAAAGATATTGAAAAAATCCATTAGCTCCTGAGCAAAATGCAATAGTGTCATTTGCAAATAGCATTAACCTGGGTTTTTGTTGTGTTTTTCACTTACACAAACAAACGGACACAGTAGTTGTCTTTTTCAAGTTTATATAACAGCTTTCAATCATCACAGCCGTTTTAACAGTAAACACAAAACAGTATAAATGTGCAATTTCTCCAGAACACCCATCCATCCATCCATCTATTTTCTACCGCTTGTCCATTTTGGGGTCGTGGGGGGTGCTGGAGCCTATCTCAGATGCATAGGACACATTTGGTGAAATTACTACTTTTAAAATAGTTCATTAAATATAACAGCTCTTGAAGCTATTCCAAAGTCATTTATAATGTATATACAGTAAACTATTTGTGGACCCAGTATAGACCCCTGAGGAATACCTTAGAGGCGTACACTATAACTAATAATGATGATGTATCTTCTCTCAGCTTCAATATTTGTTTTCTGTTTTTTAGGCAAATTTCCATTCAGTTCTAAACCTCCCCGTTAATCCTCTTCTAATTATTTCATCTAAATATTATGTTCACATTATTATATCAAAAGCATGAGAACATACCGATATCCTTATTTGAGCTACACATTTAATATTTTACAGTTGAAAAAGTTGAAAATATGTGTCATAGAGTTTTGAAATGAACATTCTAAACAAATCAACTTTCAGATTGATTGTTAGACCATGTTTGAAAAAAAACTGAGTTGACTTGCACCAACTAAACAATATGAAATATAGAACTGTCATTTTAGAACATGCTCATCAGGAATTAAAATATAATTGAGAAAAAGACATGCTGGTTGAATGTATTCAGGTAGTCATCAGCTCATTAAAGAAGTGGGACCACGTCACCAAGCTCCAAACACAACAGGGCCTGTATAGTATACACTAGACATGGTGTTCATTCACATGACCTTTGAACTTTGCCACATAGAATGAACTTAATTCCCCACAACACATTTAAACTTCCATATTCATCTCTCCTATGATGCATTCACCTGTTTGTTTATTGTGTTCAATATTTGAAATTAAACATATTTTTAAAATATTTTGTGTCCAGTGATGAAGTTGCCGACTTTTTCCAGCAGGAGGGAGCGCAGGACAGACAAAAATCAATGTTAATGTTTCGAGAATGAACGTAAATGTATGAATGTGTTAGTGTGATGTAAATACATTTTGGAGTGTCAATATAAGTGTTGTATGATGTAAATATGTCTAAAAGATTGTGTCACGCTGTATTACTCAGGCTGCACTACAGTGTCTATTCACAGGCGCGATCCCACTACTGAGCGGTACGGGGGCTTTGACCTGCTACGTTTCCGACCTGGGCCGGTGCACCCCTCCTTAGATGACCTGGTAGTCCCGAGCTCCCCCAGGAGCACCATATCGGCACCGAACTTAGTGCGGACACCCGATCGACATAGTCCACTGCAGCTCCGAACTCCTGAGCTCAAACGATCCTCCAACCTCAGCCTCCCAGTAGCTTGGATTACAGGCGCGCGCCACCGCACCCGGCGAGGAAGATTCTCACTAATGCTGCTTTTTACTTGCACGTTAGTGACTGTTATAGGGTTTGTGTTGTCACAACACCCCTTGTGAAATGGTACGTCCCAGCAGCATGAAGGAAGTGGGCGTGTGTGATGTTCTGGCGCCAGTTGAATACAGCCTTACTAGAATATGCACTGGTGTCTCGAGTCTTATTATTCATACACACAAACATGGTGTCAGAAGTGACTAGTACCACACAAAGTCTGGTGGAAGAGTACCGTGTTTCAGAGAGGGACCTGTGAAGACGAGGAAGAAAAGAAAAGAGTGGAACGACGTTAGCAACAAGCTCTGCTAACAACATCAACATGGCTACAAACATCCCGCCACCGGAGGAGATGAAGATAAGTGGCGATCTTGCAAGTAACTGGGAAAACTTCAGAGCAGAATTCGAAGACTTTGTACTTGCTACAGGTTTGCAAAACAAAGCAAAAGAGGTACAAGCAGCCACCTTACGACGAGTGATGGGCGGGGAATGTCGTCACATATATAAACACAACTTGGGACTAACACCGGAACAAGGAAAGGACGTGACAGTTATTCTCGATGCCTTGGAGGGATATTTCAAGCCAGCTAGAAACGTCATGTTTGAGAGGTACGTTTTTGGCACCTGCAAGCAAGATGAAGGGGAGCCCATTGATGCATTTGTAACAAAGTTGAGGGAGAAGGCTGCTTCCTGTGAGTATGGACAACTCAGAGAGGATCTGATAAGAGACAGACTGGTGCTGGGGGTGAGTGATGAAAGCGTGCGCCGCCGTCTACTCAGACAGAAGGATCTCACACTAGCATCAGCCATAGAAATATGCAGAGCTGCTGAGATGACAGACAAAAGGATAAAAACAATCACACAGGACAGGACACTAGAGACAGTGCATGCAACGGATGGCCGGCGGCCGCGAGTCCCACCCAGGCTGGAACGCTCGGACAGGTTCCAGAATCAGACTCCAGGCACAAGTGAAAACAGCACGTGCAAATTCTGCGGGAACATGCACAGGCGTGGACGCGACATGTGTCCTGCATTTGGAAAAAACTGTCGCCACTGTGGAACAGCAAATCATTTTGCCAAGGTGTGTATGAAGAGGGGCCAAGCTACACGACAGCTACATGCAGCTGACATGGAGGTACATGAGGACATGGACAGGTCTGACACAGACGCTCACATATACACAGCAGAGTGCATAGGGGCGATTCAGGGTCGGGGGAAGAAATGGTTTGCCAACATAAAAATGAATGGAGGGTCTCAGAGGTGTCAGTTAGATTCAGGTGCTACCTGTGATGTTATGAGTATAAAAGACATGAGGAGACTTGCTCCAGAAGCCAAATTACTACCAAGTCAGACCAAATTAGTACTGTATTCGGGCCAATCGATGCACTCAATAGGCATATTCCAAACAAAGTGTCTAGTGAGGGGAAAAGCACACAAGCTACAATTTGAGATAGTAAGAAGCGGGCAGAGACCCCTATTGTCAGGTGAAACAAGTGAGCGTTTAGGTTTAATGCACTTCACCATTCCAGAGGAGCTGCTTATGGTAGGGCATAGCAATTTAGAGCCACTAACCAGGCAGCACCTTGTGCTGACTTATCATGATGTTTTTAACGAGCCAGTTGAGTCCCTCCCAGGGGATGTTCATTTTGAGCTACATACTGACGTGGCCCCAGTGCAGGCTTCTCCACGTAACGTCCCAGTAGCTCTCAGAGATGCAGTCAAGGCTCAGCTAGACAAATATGAAAAAGAGGGCCATTTAATCTCAGTGACAGAGCCTACTGAATGGATTAGCAACATGGTAATTATAAAACAGCCAGAGAAGTTAAGGATTTGCATAGACCCTAAGTCATTAAATCAAGCCCTAAGGAGGTCTCACTACATAATGCCGACACTTGAAGATGTGTTACACAAGCTTCCCAGGGCTCGCATATTCACACTTGTTGATGCACGAGATGCTTTCTTACAGTGTAAGCTAGACGAGGAGAGCAGTTACACCACCACGTTCTGGACGCCGTGGGGCAGGAAGCGCTGGTTAAAGCTGCCATTTGGGGTGTCTGTGGCCCCAGAAATCTATCAGCGAAAGCAGCATGAGCTACTTGCAGGTTTAAGCGGGGTAGAGCCAATAGCAGATGACATACTGGTGGTTGGTTGTGGGGAGACAGATGAGGAGGCCATACATGACCACGACACAAAACTGTTAGCGCTCATGCAGAGGTGCAGGGAGGTTAAGCTGAGGTTGAGTTTAAAAAAACTGCAATTCAGGGTCAGAGAGGTCAAGTTTCACGGACACATTCTCTCGGCAGAGGGGCTCGGAGTGGACCCTGAGAAAAGTAGGGCGGTCCGGGACATGCCTCACCCCGAAGATGCCAAGGCCGTACAACGGTTCATCGGGTTTGTGACATACCTTGCAAGGTTCATGCCACGCCTCTCTGAGGTATGCGAGCCACTACGGAGGTTGTTGGACAAAGAGGTCCCATGGCACTGGCTGCCCAAACACGACGCTGCAGTCGAGGAGGTCAAGCGACTGGTCACAACGGCCCCGATTCTGAGATACTACGACGTGACAAAGCCAGTCGTCATCCAGAGCGATGCGAGTCAGAAAGGACTGGGCTGCTGCCTGATGCAGGAGGGTCAGCCTGTGGGGTACGCGTCGCGGGCGCTAACCCAAACTGAACAGAATTATGCACAAATAGAGAAAGAGTGTCTGAGTATCGTGTTTTCGTGCCAGCGTTTTCATTACTATTTGTATGGGCGAGCAGAGATAATAGCAGAAACCGACCACAAGCCGCTCATTTCAATTTTCACAAAACCCCTCCTAACAGCACCCAAAAGGCTTCAGAGCATGCTGCTCACTCTTCAGGCCTACAATCTCAAGGTAGTGTACAGGCCAGGACCTGATATGCATATTAGTGACACACTGAGCAGGGCCACTGCTCCAACACAGGGGACTGACGCTAAATATACAAAGCAGTTTATCTGCTGCCTGCAGAGGGAGCAAGAGGCCACTGAGTTAATAAACCAGGCTGATTACTTGAATGTCACCAGCCAGCGGCTAAACCAGATAAGACTGCACACAGAAGGCGATGGGAACCTTCAGTTATTGAAAGAGGTGGTGATCAAGGGATGGCCAGATCGCCGAGAGGATGCTCCTCTGGCGATAAGAGAATACTGGTCAATCCGGGACGAGATCAGTGCACAGGATGGGGTACTATTCAGAAACCAGAGAGTCATAATACCAAAATCGTTGCGTGCAGAGATGTTGAAACGCATCCATGCCAGCCATGTAGGAGGAGATGCCTGCTACAGACAAGCCAGGGACACGCTGTTCTGGCCCAACATGCACAGTGAAATCAAGGACTATGTAAGCCAGTGCTCAGCGTGCAATGAATATTCACATGAGCAGCAGCGGGAGACAATGATGTCCCATGCACTTCCTACACGACCTTGGCAGATCCTCAGCATGGATCTGTTCAAACAAGCGGGCAAAGACTTTCTGATTATTGTTGACCATTACTCTGATTTCTGGGAAATAGAGCTGCTTCCAGAACTTTCAGCGGAGACTACAGTGCTGAGGTGCAAGGCTCAGTTTTCACGTCATGGACAACCGGATCGCGTGATAACAGATTGTGGGTCTCAGTTTGACTGTGAGACCTTCAGGAGATTCGCAAAAGAGTGGGACTTTGACCATGTCAAGTCCTCCCCCAGGCACCCAAAATCAAATGGAAAGGCCGAATCGGCCGTGAAGATAGTAAAGGCTCTATGCAAGAAGGCAGCCAGCGCAGGTAATGACCCATGGCTGGCCATTTTACAGTGGAGGAACACGCCCACGGAGGGCATGCTCAGCAGCCCCGCACAGAGGCTGATGTCTCGTAGGCTGAGGACTCCACTCCCAGTCGCTGACACGCTTTTGGAGCCGCGTGTGGTCACTGGGATCCCAGACAGGCTGCGGATAAAACACCAGACAGCCAAACTCTGGTACGACAAATCGGCCAGGGACCTACCTGAGCTGTGTATTGGACAGGACATAAGGATGAAGCCCCTGCCTGGGGACAGGACGGGCAGGTGGCGAAGAGGAGTTTGTCTACAACAGGTGGGCCCCAGATCGTACCTAGTGGATGTTGAGGGGACATTCTATCGGCGTAACCGCGTGGATTTGCGACCAGCGGAGAGGGTCGTGGCCGAGCGCCACCCTGAGCAAAACTGTGTACAGCATAGCTGCCCAACTGATGGGCAACCCAGCGGTACACCCAGCAGAGTAATGGACACTGACACAGGTGTCCAGGCCGTCAGGCCACTCAGGCAGAGTGACCAGCACCAGCCTATGGCTGGACCACCTCCATCAACATCACCACCACCACTACTTTCGCCAGCCGGGCACAGGACGGCAAGTGGCAGGTTGGTGAAAGTGCCTGACAGACTTAATCTTTAGGCACGTCTGAACTCTTGAATTTTGTTGGTTAAAGTATACCTGGTACTGTTTTGTAAAGATTGTTAACATACACACACACAAAGAAAAAAAAAAAAAAAAAAGATTGTGGTAATGCTGGTATTACATTGGTTTGCATCAAGCATTATTTGCACTAAAAAAAAAAAAAAAGAAAAAAAAGAAGAACAATGGTTTTCACTGTGTTTGCACTAAGGTTTTCAACAATGTAAAAGTTGGCATCTATAAAAGGGGAGATGTTATAGGGTTTGTGTTGTCACAACACCCCTTGTGAAATGGTACGTCCCAGCAGCATGAAGGAAGTGGGCGTGTGTGATGTTCTGGCGCCAGTTGAATACAGCCTTACTAGAATATGCACTGGTGTCTCGAGTCTTATTATTCATACACACAAACAGTGACGTCAACGGAGGAATGGCGACTTGTCGGATAGGATAGACTTTTATCAATTTCAAAATGGGGAAATGATGTGGTTTCTGTGCCGATTTTTACTTACAGTAACACAAGTAAAATGTAATGAAAAACAAAAGTGTATGAATAATACATATTGCGCACTTTGATTGATTGATTGATACTTTTATTAGTAGATTGCACAGTACAGTACATATTCCGTACAATTGACCACTTAATGGTAACACCCGAATAAGTTTTTCAACTTGTTTAAGTCGGGGTCCACGTTAATCAATTCATGGTAACTAACAATTTCCCCATGTATAATAAATAAATGATAAAACAAAAATAGAATCTTAGTAATACAGGGTGACACAACCCATCCATCCATTTTCTACCGCTTATTCCCTTTTGGGGTCACGGGAGGCTTTGGCGCCTATCTCAGCTACAAATGGGCAGAAGGCAGCGTACACCCTGGACAAGTCGCCACCTTATCGCAGGGCCAACACAGATAGACAGACAACATTCACACTTACATTCACACACTAGGGCCAATTTAGTGTTGCCAATCAACCTATCCCTAGGTGCATGTCTTTGGAGGTGGGAGGAAGCCGGAGTACCCGGAGGGAACCCACGCAGTCACGGTGAGAACATGCTAACTCCACACAGAAAGATCCTGAGCCCTGGATTGAACCTAGGACAACTCAGGACACATAGATATGTTTAATAGTGAAATATTGTATACATACAGTATAAATATTATTTGTTGCAAAGTTCTAAGGTCATGTGATAAGAATACCATAGTTGTAAAAACAGTACGAGAAGATGATTAAGTGATGAATTATCATATTTGTCATTTATGTTTTTTTCATTTGGTCTGGTCGCACTTGTTTAAAAAAACATGTCCCCTCACCCCTCCCCAAATTATGTTTGTTTTGATTTATGATGAATATATTCCAAAATTAATCTTTCACAGTATCATGTTCTCATAGTCATCATTGTCACCGATGTCCCACTGGGTGTGAGTTTTCCTTGCCCTTATGTGGGCCTACCGAGGATGTCGTAGTGGTTTGTGCAGCCCTTTGAGACACTAGTGATTTAGGGCTATATAAGTAAACATTGATTGATTGATTGAAAATGACATTGCTACATTTCCTGTTACTTACTTTGAGAACGTTTTTTTCTCCAACTTGGATTAGCCAATGATGCACCGATAAGACAAAAACTGCAGTTAAAAATGTTTTGAAAGGTCCTTTCCAAAATTGTACACATTTTTTACAAATACTGTAAGATGCATTCATATAATTAATCAGATGAACAATCTATGCATTCTTTTTGCGGTATTTAGTTAAAGTTTGTGGATTTCTTGACACTTTATGTTGAATATTTTTGTTTGAGATCTCCACCTCATTTTATAATCTATTAAAGCAGCTATAAATGTGTGTTGATACATCCTCACAGTGTCTACATCCTCGATTTGCATTGTTGTTTCCATATCTTTTTGGTAAATGCAAAAATAATATTGAAAAAAATCCATTAGCTCCTGAGCAAAATGCAATAGTGTCATTTGCAAATAGCATTAACCTGGGTTTTTGTTGTGTTTTTCACTTACACAAACAAACGGACACAGTAGTTGTCTTTTTCAAGTTTATATAACAGCTTTCAATCTTCACAGCCGTTTTAACAGCGCACACACAACAGAATAAATGTGCAATTTCTCCAGAGCACCCATCCATCCATCTATTTCCTACCGCTTGTCCCTTTCAGGGTCGCGGGGGGTGTTGGAGCCTATATCAGATGCATAGGACACGTTTGGTGAAATTACTAGCTGAGATAGGCGCCAGCGCCCCCGCGACCCCGAAAGGGAATAAGCGGTAGAAAATGGATGGGATGGAAAATAGTTCATTAAATATAACAGCTCTTGAAGCTATTCCAAAGTCATTTATAATGTATATACAGTAAACTATTTTTGGACCCAGTCTAGGCCCCTGAGGAATACCTTAGAGGCGTACACTATAACTAATAATGATGATGTATCTTCTCTCAGCTTCAATATTTGTTTTCTGTTTTTCAAGCAAATTTCCATTCGGTTCAAAACGACCCCGTTAATCCTCTTCCAATTAGTTAATCTAAATATTCCATCCATCCATTTTCTACCGCTTTTTCCCTTTTGGGGTTGCGGGGGGCGCTGGCGCCTATCTCAGCTAAAATCGGGCGGAAGGCGGGGTACACCCTGGACAAGTCGCCACCTCATCGCAGATGAAAACATATCGATATCCTTTTTTGAGCTACACATTTAATATGTTACAGTTGAAAAAGTTGAAAACACGTGTCATAGAGTTCTGATATGAACATTCCAAAGAAATCTAACTTTCAGATTGATTGCTAGACAATGTTTGAAAAAAAAACTGAGTTGACTTGCACCAACTAAATAATATGAAATGTAGGACTGTCATTTTAGAACATGCTCATCAGGAATTGAAATATAATTGAGAAAAAAACCTGCTGGTTGAATGTATTCAGGTAGTCATCAGCTCATTAATGAAGTGGGACAACGTGCACCGGGCTTCACGGTGGCAGAGGGGTTAGTGCGTCTGCCTCACAATACGAAGTTCCTGCAGTCCTGGGTTCAAATCCAGGCTCGGGATCTTTCTGTGTGGAGTTTGCATGTTTTCCCCGTGAATGCGTGGGTTCCCACTGGGTACTCCGGCTTCCTCCCACTTCCAAAGACATGCACCTGGGGATAGGTTGATTGGCAACACTAAATGGTCCCTAGTGTGTGAATGTGAGTGTGAATGTTGTCTGTCTATCTGTGTTGGCCCTGCGATGAGGTGGCGACTTGTCCAGGGTGTACCCCGCCTTCCGCCCGATTGTAGCTGAGATAGGCGCCAGCGCCCTCCGCGACCCCAAAAGGGAAAAAGCGGTAGAAAATGGATGGATGGACAACGTGCACCAAGTTCCAAACACAACAGGGCCTGTATAGTATACACTAGACATGGTGTTCATTCACATGACCTTTGAACTTTGCCACATAGAATGAAATTAATGCCCCACAACACCTTTAAACCTCCATATTCATCTCTCCTATGATTTATTCACCTGTTTGTTTATTGTGTTCAATATTTTAAATTAAACATATTTTTAAAACATTTTGTGTCCAGTGATGAAGTTGCCGACTTTTTCCAGCAGGAGGCAGTGCAGGACAGACAAAAATCAATGTTAATGTTTCGAGAATGAACTCAAATGTATGAATGTGTTAGTGTGATGTAAATACATTTTGGATTGTCAGTATAAGTGTTGTATGATGTAAATATGTATAAAAGACTGTGTCTCGCTGTATTACTCAGGCTGCACTACAGTGTCTATTCACAGGCGCGATCCCACTACTGAGCGGTACGGGGGCTTTGACCTGCTCCGTTTCCGACCTGGGCCGGTGCACCCCTCCTTAGACGACCTGGTAGTCCCGAGCTCCCCCAGGAGCACCATATCGGCACCGAACTTAGTGCGGACACCCGATCGACATAGTCCACTGCAGCTCCGAACTCCTGAGCTCAAACGATCCTCCAACCTCAGCCTCCCAGTAGGTTGGATTACAGGCGCGCGCCACCGCACCCGGCGAGCAAAATTCTCACTAATGCTCCTTTTTTACTTGCACATTAGTGACGTCACCGGGAGGTATGGTGACTTGCAGGATAGGATAGACTTTTATTTATCTCACAATGGGAAAATTATGTGGATGTAGTGCAGATTTTCACTTACAGTAATCAAAGTAAAAATGTAATGAAAAAAAATGAGCAATAAACGATTTCACTATGAATAATACTACAACAAAAACAGTATCTGAGAACAGTGGAAAATGTTTTGCACACCCGGAAAAAAAGCACAGTAATTATTTCCCACGCAACCTTTTGAAGTTCTTAATATTATGAATCAGTATTTGTTACATTTGACAACAAAACAATTCTGACAGTCTTGTACAGAGTAAAATACTTTTTTTTTTACTACTTCAGAACAATGCACATTGACGAACGATCTGATTTATAAATTGCAAATGGGGAAGATTATAGCATGTTGTCCCAAAACAGAAACACAGAAGGACAATATTTTGTTAATAACACAGACAAATTTAAAAAAATAAAAGAAGTCAATGAGGGAACCTTCAAGAAATAGTTTAAGATGCTTATATTTCTACTACCTGTAAAGTCATACAACTACATAAAGTATTTGGTTCAAGTCAACTCCCAGATATAAGAACATAGTTGAGGTTAAAGGTCATCTTTGTTGGCAGATGTTTTCAAAGTTTCAATCTTTCACCATTTTTGCTGATGATAAAAAGGGAAGGTATTAGAGGTCGCCATACCTCCGTTGACGTCACTAAAGTACAAGCAAAAAAAGCAGCATTAGTGAGTATCTACCTCGCCGGGTGCGGTGGCGCGCGCCTGTAATCCAAGCTACTGGGAGGCTGAGGTTGGAGGATCGTTTGAGCTCAGGAGTTCTGAGCTGCAGTGGACTATGTCGATTGGGTGTCCGCACTAAGTTCGGTGCCGATATGGTGCTCCTGGGGGAGCTCGGGACTACCAGGTCGTCTAAGGAGGGGTGCACCGACCCAGGTCGGAAACGGAGAAGGTCAAATCCCCCAAAACCGCTCTGTAGTGGGATCGCGCCTGTGAATAGACACTGTAGTGCAGCCTGAGTAATACAGCGTGACGCAACCCTTTATACATATTTACATCATACAACACTTATATCAATACTATGTCGTATATATTTACATCACACATATGTAACTTGTCTTGTTTACGTCTGCGTTGCGTGATGGATTTTTTAATACCCACGACCAACACCAGTGTTGCTGCTCAGTTACCAAAATGAAGGTGTTAATTATTGACCCTGATACTGCAACTTTAGAAGCCAGCTGCTTGGGTTCTCCTGGTGCAAATGTACACCTGAGTCTGAGAAATCCCGGGGTCATATTTAACTACACCATGCTTTTTGATGAGCGCATAATAAATATAACCCGCTCCTCCGTTTTCCACCTCAGAGTAAATTCAAAAGACAGATCCATAATATCTCATTCAGAACTAGAAATGATCATTGTCGCTTTTGTTTCCTCATGTCTTGACTGTTGCAATTCACGCTTCACCTGTTTCAACAAAATATTTATAGCTCGCCTGTAATAAGACATAAATTCAATCATATTTCTCCCCTTTAACGTCTTTGCACTGGCTGCTTGTTAATTTCAGGATACAACGCTTATCTATTACTTACAGGTTACATAATGGCAGAGCACCTGCTTACTCTGTAGATGTCACACCTATGGATCATGTTTTGTTTTGGTCATGTTCGGTTTAGTTTTTTGGACATTTAGTTCTGTTTTGCATTTCCTTGTTTGTCTTGTTACCGTGCCAACTCATTAGTTTTCATCTGTCATGTTTGATCATGAGTTTGTATGGCCATACTACCCTGAGCATGCCCAATCTCGTCTCTCTCAAAGCTAAGCAGTGTTTGACTTAGATGGGAGACTGCCTAGGAGTACCAGGTGCTTTTGACCTTTGGACTCTTTAAATTTCCTTTTTTTTTTCCACTACCTGTTTTGTCACCATGACGACCAATCAGTTCACCTGTCTTGTCTCACACCTGTTTGCGCTTATCATGTTCATTATTTAAGCCACATTTACCAGGTAGTCAGTCTGGCAACATCACCTCCTGCACCCATGATATCCATGCTGCTTCTCATTCCCTTGTCTCAATCACAGTAAGTTTTTGTTATTTATGCCATAGTGCAAGTGTTTTGTTTCATGTTTATAGCCTTTGTGCTAGTCTTTTGTTTCGTAGCCCAAGTTTTGTACCTCCTTTGTGAGCGCTTTTTGTTGGTTCCTGTTTTTAGTTTTAGTGTTAAAATAAAGATGTCTTTACCTTCATGCCGTTTCCACTCCATTCGCTTTGCACCTCAGGAAAACAACCCAAGACCAAGTCCAAGCCTGACAGTAGATCTGTAATCTTTTCCTTGTCCTCTTAGGTCACTGCGGTCTGTTTATCAAATTCTACATTTTGTACCTGGCACAAAATTAAGAAATGATGGTGATGGATTCGTTGAGTCATTTGCTCTTAAATGGTGGAATTTGTTCAACTGTGCATTCCTGTAATATTCAATTTCTAATCATTTAAACATATATTTTTCTATTTTATTTGCAATGTGTCTGTTGTTGCATCATGCAATATGCTTGTTTGAATTGTACTAAACCATGTGAATCACTCACTGTATGGGGTGCCGAATGTGAAAATTCAGTCACTTTTCTAACAAATGTATTTCTCACATTTAGCTTACTTTCCTCTCACTTAACACACTTTTCTCACATTTACCTAATTTTTATCACATTTAATTTTAAATTAAATGTTACACACACACACACACACACACACACACACACACACACACACACACACACACACACACACACACACACACATTAAATGTTACCTCTAAATGTTATCTAAAATGATAAATCTAAATCTTAAGAATAAATCTGAAACTAAATCCAATCGATCAATCAAAGTTTACTTAAATAGCTTTTAATCACAAATGTCTCAAAAGGTTGTACAAACCACAATGACATCCTTGGTGCAGATACCACATCAGGGCAAGAAAAAACTTAACCCATTGGGCACAATGAAAAACCTTGGGTGATTGGTGCAATGGATGCCAAGTGGATTTGGTTAATAATGTGAGAGTCCAGTCCATTGGGAGGTCAGCAGGGGATCATCTTGAATGGAGACAAGTCAGCAGTGCAGAGACGTCACCAACTGATGCAAAGAAGAGTGGCCCACCCCGGGTCCCGACTTGAAATAGCTAGCGCTTCCACCATGGAGGCTAATCCGTGGTCACCTGATAATGTCTCCACACAGGAGAGGGGGGCAGAGCAGAGAAGGGAGATGGCAGATCAACTGGTCTAAAAGGGAGTTTATTTAAAGGCTAGAGTATACAAATGATATGATTTAAATGCTTCGACCTCACTATGGACTCTCACATTATTAACCGTATCCACTGGGCATCTATTGCACCCCATACTTGTGAGCTCTTTCTGTAAGCAGTGCTATGTAGATAAATACAATTTATTCACAATAGTTACATTTAATTGTAAAATACACCTGATGATAAACAGGAAATACACATGTAGTCAATATGTTTTGCCTAATATTGAACCACTGTAGAAAATTAAAAGGATACAAAACACAGAATAATGAAATAAAGTTCTTAATGAAGCAATAAATACACCTTTCTGTCGTCAAACGGAAACACCTGTCATGGAGAGTTCATTGGACAAAAAGAAAAGTAGAAAGGCGTGTCCAACACATATAAAGAAACAGGTGTCACAACAATTAATGTAGGGGGCGACATGGAGAGGCAAAGGTTCCACATATTGACGAAACATTAAAAAACAAAATCAGGTATTTTCATGTAACAAACACAATTTGTGTAATTATAACGATAAAACATATGATAAAAATATTTCTAAAACATAATTGACAGCGTTACACCCACCTCTAGAATTACACAACAGCCTGCTTTGCAAGAACAATCCACATGTGTGAACACAAAGGCCATGAAAATATCCAAACAAAATAGCATTAACCAACAGTGTAAGATTCCTATCGAAAATATATGTGAATGAGAAGAATAGACAAGGAGAGGTGCCCTATATATCACTCATATAAAGTCCAAACATTGTGGGTGAATGTGGAAAAATGAGTTTTAAAGAGTGGCTCAGCATAGCTTTCTGCCCAGGGTCGCATATATTGCACGTGAACAATAGCATGGGTGCTCGGTTCGACCCCTAGTATGGACTCAAGTTGAGCCATGGATTCGATTAAGGGGTAGACATGTCTACTGACTCTGCCAAACCGTGAGGTAAGTTGGCCATCAGCATCTGATTCATGAGGTAGATCATCTAGGACGGAATGCATTAAGGCAGGGGTAGGTAGGTAGGTAGGTAGGTAGGTTGATGACTGCATCTAGCTCTTTGATACATTTTAGCTGACATTGGCTAACACGATAAGTAATAATCCAATAGGGGTGATGAATGGATGGTCAGCGCCAAAGAGCTGCGGCCTACCGTCATGACCCCGAACTCCCTTCCCTCTTGCT